>NC_045549.1:15067686-15105186 GCF_009769535.1 Thamnophis elegans | reverse complement strand
ACTATATGTCATCCCTGCCTCAATTTTCAAAATTCACTGAATGTGAAGAAACATTGTGGGCTTACAGATAAGACAGAACCTGCTGTAATTGCCTGAAATGTTCTAAGTAAAAATCCCTCCTGGCTGAAAGAGAAACAACATGCCCAGAGAAACCTCTGATATGAGTGACAACTGCTTTGCTTGTAGGCAAATAAACACAAAATAATGATATATTTATTTACTTGTTTGCACTTTTACCCAACCTGTATGAGAAATCTTTTTTGTTAATCCAGCATTATAAGGAATTAAGCTATACCCTGGAAAGTTATAATTTAGATGAATTAGATCTAATTAAAGAAGGCACCTGACTCGATCTATTCAGCATATTTAATATTGATAAATATCTTTTGAAGAGGGAATATACAGAAACAGGTTTAATAATGTTCTATCAGGTAGAAAAGAAAATTAAAGGTAAAGGTAAATGTTCCCTTTACACATACTGTATGTGCTAGTCATTCCTGACTCTAGGAGGCAGTGCTTATCTCCATTTCAAAGCCAAAGAGCCAGCGCTGTCTGAAGACGTTTCCATGGTCATGTGGCTGGCATAACTTAATGCCGAAGGCGCACGGAACACTTTTACCTTCCCACCAAAGGTGGTTCCTATTTTTCTACTTGCATTTTTACGTGCTTTCAAACTGCTAGGTTGGCAGAAGCTGGGACAAGTAATGGGAGCTCATTCTGACATGCAGCGCTAGGGATTCCAACTGGTGAATTGTCAACCTTTCTGATCAACAAGCTCAGTGTCTTAGCCACTGAGTCACTGCGTCCCTCAAAAGGAAAATACAGCAATGCATATATCAATCCACATACATGCACATCTAAAATGGATTAAAGTTGAAAAGCTAATCTCACTAAGCAGAAGAAATGGTTAATGATGTGTCAAGAACATAATTTTAATCTAACGGAGCAAAAAAATGGAAGAATGAAAGATGTAACTAACTGGAATATAAGGAAGAACCTGCAACCATGTGATATCAAAACCAAGGGCAAGTCCTATGGGGATCAATCTCAAATCCTTAATAAGTGCTAATTAGCTAAAGAAACTACACAACCACTAATTGCTTAGTGAAGGCCAACTTTCAACTAAAAAGGAAGAATCATCTCACAGGTGTTGATGTCTGAAGGGCTCAATCTACTGCAGCATTTCAAAATACCGTATAAGACACACCTTTTTTCATCAAAAAAGAGGGTGAAAATCTGGGTGTGTCTTATACACTGAATACAGCATTTTTGACCATCCAAAACCCTGCTCCTTTTGCAAAAATGGCCATGCATTGCCTTTAGGAGGCTTCCAGAGTGCTCCTGAAGGCTGGGGATGGCAAAAATGAACCAAAAATGGGCCAATTTTTGCTCCCCGCAGCCCCTAAGCGCACTCCATAAGCCTCCTAAAGGCTATGCATGCCCTTTTTTTGACAAAAAACAGGCCCATTTTTGCGAAAAATTGACCTTTTGGGGGAGCTTTGGAGAGTGCCAAAACTTTTTTAAAAAATTTGCCTCTTCAAAATCTTGGTGCGTCTTATACTCTGGTGCGTCTTATAGTCCGAAAAATACAGTAAGTGAAATAAGTAGCCTCTAACCTGAGGCTTCCTTATCTGGGTAGCTTCTTAAAAAGCCTGTAGCATCTAGATATAAACCTCACCTCCCTCAAAGAGGATCTCTGGGGGTTGTACAATGTCATGCAACCTATAAATAAAACAACGTAGAAAAATTAACCTTAAAATTTAGAATTAAACTAGGATTGAAATTTTCAAAATTATAGAATAATGACAATTGAATATCAGAAGGGATTTTATTTTCAAAAAAAATCCAAAAATGGCCATTTAATGTTGGATTAAATGCAGGGGGGCTCTCAAGGCACTAGCCAGCCCCACAATTGGGTAGTTCTCTGTGCCGCTCTCCTCAAAGGCCGCAGAGCCAATCCCATTGTCCTTTCTTCCCCGCTAAGTCTCTGCCCTGAGTTCAATGGAGGCGTGTTATAGCTAAACTTCAATCCCCTGCCCCATACCAGGGTTTGCTGAATTTCTCTCCCAGTTAATTCTCTAGTTGACTTTTGATGAAGAGCAGGGAAGGGATGAGGGATGAGGACAATTCAGAGGTCATGTTAAGCTATGCAAAGGTCAGCTTTGAAAATAGGATGGAAGGTTGCACAAAACAAATGGAGAAGGCATGACAGATCCACTGGGAGCCTGGAAGACATAAATCTAATATGGTCAGAAAACAGAAAGGCAAAAAAAGCACAAAGGGAGAATCTGCCATCACAAGCGAAGTAAGACATCAAAATTTGTGAAGCTGAGGGAATCTACAAATTAGTGGGCTCCAAAGGTTGCATGATTTTGATGCCTGTGTGTGTGTGTGTGTATGTGTGTGTGTGTGTATGTGTGTGTGTGTGTTTGTCTGTGTGTGTGTGTGTGTGTGTGTCTGTGCACATGCATACTCACAGGTACCTTAGAATGAAGATGTGAGTAGGGGTTTTTTTAAAGAGCAAAACTGAAAAGATCCCATAGAAACTCTCAGGTCAACATGAAGGCCTCACTGGTTTTGATGGGAAAGATTGACAATGTGTTTATAATAAGTCTTTCCTTTTTGAAATTGGTGAAGTAGGAAAGGGACAACTCACTCTGATTTTATACTTAAATGCATTGGAAGACACTTTATGTTTGGCAACTAACCTGTGAACTCAGGTATCGCATGGTTTTATGGTCATCATTCCATTCAAATTCTCAGCATCCAGGTAATCAATAATGGTAATGAAAACTTTCTCACCTATTGATTTGCATTTCCTGGCTCTCTTTCTCTTGATGGTTCCTCAGATTGATTATGCCGCAACCCCAGAGTAACAGACTAAGAACCTTATTTGAAAACTACAAAAGCGTCACTGAGTTACAGGAAGAAGATGGAGAAATAGCTTCTATATTAGGGGATAGGAGTGTTCAGTAGAAAGAGGTGGTCGGGTTGGGAAATGAGACTCTTTGTGATGGACGAAGATGCTGCTACATTGTAGAGCAATTTTGAAGAAATATTAACTGTATACCCTGGAGAACAACTACTCACGGAATCCATATAGGAAGCAGTTCAAAGGCAAGGGAAATGGATCATGGAAAGATTGCAACCTTTTCATCTAGCGTCTGGTAGAAGAGCAATCTAATTCATAAATTGTGTGTGTGTGTGTGTGTGTGTGTGTGTGTATATATATATATATATATATATATATATATATATATATATATATATATATATATATATATATATATATATATATATATATATTTATTAGTATCACAACCCCTGGTAAGCCCCAATTATGGGAGGAAGCTAACTGCTTCCAACATATACATATACATATACATATACATATACATATACATATACATATACATATACATATACATATACATATATATATATATCCCAGGTTCGATTCCAGTAAGGTATGGCTAGCTGATGAGACCTAAATAGCTTGAAATAGCTTGATACTAGTCTCCCTTTATTTATTTATCAGCACAAATGCAAAACACACACACACACACACATATGTATGTATGTATGTATGTATGTATGTATTATGTATTATGTATGTATGTATGTATTGTGTCACAACCCCTGGTATGCCCAAATATGGGAGGAAGCATATGCTTCCTTTCTCTGTCTATTGGCTCATTACAAAAGACCATCCAGACAGGAAGCCATTATTTTTTGATGTTGCCTTTGTTACATTTGTGTTGCATTTATGCTGATAAATAAATAAAGGGAGACTAGTATAGATCTATTTCAAGCTATTTAGCTCTCATCAGCTAGCCATACCCTTACTGGGATTTGAACCTGTGCTGTATTACATATTAGGCAGTTGTGTTAGCCACTAAGCCACAGGCTCTCCTCTTTTGACAAAACACCACCCTGCCTCAGCTGATAAGGGAGGAGAGCTTGTGGCTTAGAGGTTAATATAACTGCCTAATATGTAAAATAGCCCAAGTTTAAATCCCAGTAAGGGTATGGCTAGCTGATGAGAGCTAAATAGATAGCTATGTGTGTGTGTGTGTTTGTTCCAGCATAACTCTGGAATACCTCGAGCAATTTCAACCAAACTTGGTATACATATTACTTACTCTCTGGAAACAAATATTGTGGGGGTAAGACACCCCTAACACCCCTTGGGGCATGTGTTCTGTTAAGATACAGTCTGTTGCGCCTTAAAATGGCTTCGACCATACTGCTGTAAAATGACTTCTACTGTACAGTGCTGTGGAGTGGCCATGGTAACGGCTCCACAGTACTCCACAAGGGGACTCCCTCTGGTAAGGGGAAAAATCCAACATTAAAAATTGCGGTGACATTCATGGAAGGGTTGGGATAAATAAATACCCGGCAGCACCGGGTTATCAGCGAGTAACTAATATGAATCAAAGAGAAGCTTTGGCAGATAAAGAGGGCATTCAAGCCTCCTGGACAAAGCTGACATAAGCTGGTAAGAAAATTCAGTTTAAAAAGTCTTGAAAAGCAGCAGTTCCCTTCTAATGGCCCAATTCTGTAAATACAGCTCATAGACTGTATACAGTTGCAATGCGTGGCTGTGAAAGTTGGACCATAAGAAAGGTTGAGAGCCAAAGAATGGAGGCCTTTGAACTATGGTGCTGGAGAAGACTCCTGCAAGTCCCTTAAACTGCAAGGCGATTAAACCGGTCAGTCCTAGAGGAGATCAGCCCTGACTGCTCTTTAGAAGGCCAGATCCTGAAGATGAAACTCAAATACTTTGGCCACCTAATGAGAAGGAAGGACTCACTGGAGAAGAGCCTAATGCTGGGAAAGACTGAGAGCAAAAGAAGAAGGGGACGACAGAGAAGGAGTTAGCTGGATGGAGTCACCAAGGCAGTAGCAGTGAACTTAAATGGTGTGAACTTAAATGGACTTAAATGGGGATGGTACAGGACAGGAAGGCCTAGAGGAATGTTGTCCATGGGGTCGTGATGGGTCGGACATGACTTCGCAACTAACAACAACAATTGTATACAGATCGAAGTGTCCCTTATACAGGGAAGAGTTAAACAGATTACTTACTCTCTGGAAACAAATACTGTGGGGGTCAGACACCCCTAACACCCTTATACAGGGAAGAGTTATAGACATTAAAGAAAAATGTTGGAATCCTGCAGAATAGATTGTCCTTGAAGGAAAAGGGAACATGAAACTCTTCAGCGTGTGGACAAGAAATACATTTCAGCAACTGATAAACTTCACCAAGCCTTCATAAATTCTCCCTGGATGGACTCACTGTTAGGCCTGGTGATTTCTAATCCTTCTATAAAGTAGTGGCACCACATTCAAAATAAATATAACTCTTAGAAGACAGGAGACAAGCATTGTTACATTGCAATGGCAATGTCTGAGATGGTACTGTGTTTCCCCGAAAATAAGACAGGGTCTTATTTTTTTTGACCCACGAAATAAGCACTTGGCCTTATTTTCAGCAATATCTTATTAGTTTTTGAGGTACAGGAGGCCGCGAGCGTGGTCACCTCATGGCTGCTGCTATGTTGCAATATTTTGGGGAGGGCTTATTTTCAGGAGAGGTCTTATTTTAGCACATGTTTGGGCTTATTATCCAGGGAGCAGTGGTGGTTTCCTGCCAGTTCGGACCAGTTTGACCGAACTGGTAGTGGTTGGGCAGCCTGGGTACAAGTTTAATTGTACTGCACATGTGTACCAGTGGTGGGTTCTGGGAAGTACGCCCCAGTACAGGCGTACCGGTGGCAACTGAGAGCAGTGGCCACCTTACCGGAAAGGTGTTTCGGTGGGCCACTTGCTCGCCCACGTTCCTAATTTCTTTTTAAGCCATCCTGGCCATTTGCACACATGGGCACAATGTACGGCGCCTGCGCGACCTCCGCCAAGCAACTGGAACATCACAGGGTGGTGGTGAGTGCATGCATGCACAGCACGCATGCCTGAGGTGGACGGATGGCTTCGGCGACAAGATTCGGAACCCACCACTGATGTGCATGCAGCGTGCATCAAGTGTGCACGCGGCGTGCACACAAGCAAGCCAGCAGTAGTGCCTGCCGGAACCCTCCCCTGCTGGAGAGGTCTTATTTTCAGGGAAACATGATATATGGAAAGTTGTTAGGATATCCTTGTAAGGATGCCATGGACATCTACTTATAAAACCAGCATTGTTAGGAATGTTTATGTAAGTAAAGCTTCTACACTAAACAGGGTTTTATTAACAGCTGGATCAGTGGTCGGTTCTGGATCCCGTTCCAACTGGTATGGTTGGAACGGACCCGGCGGCCATTCCATAGTGCGTGCATGCGTCATAGTGCCTCCATGATCCTCCGCGATGCTCCAGCTTCTCAGCGGAGCATCGTGCAGGCGCTGTACCCGCCATGTGCTTGCGCAGAAGCGCAGAAGCCTCAAAAGACCGGTAAGGAGCTCAGGCGGGCGGGTGTAATGTAGTGTTATATAATGGTTTAAACTAATCATTGTTTTATTTAACGAGACGGTTGTACCCCACTATTATATAATGGTTTGAACTAAGCATTGTTTTATTTAACTAAACTGTTGTACCCCACTATTATATAATGGTTTAAACTAATCATTGTTTTATTTAACTAAACTGTTGTGCCCCACTATTATATAATGTTTTAACCTTATCACTGTTTTATTTAACTAAATTGTTGTACCCCACTATTATATAATGGTTTAAACTAATCATTGTTTTATTTAACTAAACTGTTGTGCCCCACTATTATATAATGTTTTAACCTTATCACTGTAACTAAACTGTTGTACCCCACTATTATATAATGGTTTAAACTAATCATTGTTTTAACGAGACTGTTGTACGCTACAAAGAGTCTCTTTCTGTGAGATGAATGGCTACTTAAATTTGTTTAATAAATAAAATGAAATGAAAAAATAAGTATTATGAGGATGATGAACGGTATCTCTGTCACAATATCCTCCCTATTCAGAGATCAACAATTTATAACAAAGTTCTTCCTGCAACAGTGACTGGGTGGGTGTGGCCAACTCAACATCACTCACGTCGATGGGCGCTTGGCCTTAGCTGTGACAATATAATAAGGGTTAACCAGAGAGGCAGTTTCTGTAAGCAAGGCAATAAAGATTAGGCTAGAAACAACACTGGAATGTTTCCTTCCTTCCTACCTTCCTTACAGGATTAGCCCTGTAAAGTGGAAAAAAACACAAAATGAGATTTCTTCCAACAACCGGTTCTCTGAACTGCTTAGAAAGTTAACAACCGGTTCTCCCGGATAGGTGCAAACTGGCTGGATCCCATCACTGATTGTTTCCTAATATGATTTGATTGCTTATTTGTACCCTATGACTATCACTAAGTGTTGTACCTTATGATTTGTGATGAATGTATCTTCTCTTGTACACTGTATGTACACTGAGAGCTTATCCACCAAAGACAAATTCCTTGTGTGTCCAACCATACTTGGCCAATAAAGAATTCTATTCTATTCTATTCTATTCTATTCTACTTGGGTACTTGAGAGACCGCCTACTGCCAATTACCTCCACTAGGCCAATAAGATCCCATAGATTAGGCCTCCTCCAAATTTCATCAGCCAGTCAATGTCGACTGGCAACTACCCGGAGGAGAGCCTTCTCGGTGGCTGCTCCGACCCTATGGAACGAACTCCCTGTGGAGATTCGTACCCTCACCACCCTCCGGACCTTCCGCATAGCCCTTAAAACCTAGCTGTCCCGACAGGCCTGGGGCTAAAGACTTCAACCCCACCCGAATAGTATGATTGTTGCGCTTTTAACGATGTATTGTCTTCATGTGTGTAACTTGTTTGGTCCTTCCCTCCCCCTGAATTGTAGGGAAAGGGGCGGCATACAAATAAAGTATATTCTATTCTATTCTATTCTATTCTATTGGCAATTTTTGCTTTGCCAATGCTTTGTAAGCTGGCACATTTCAATCTTGAAAAACTGTAAAGGAGGCATGCGGAAGAGCTGAGTAACCAAACGATCAAAAGGTCCTCCAATTTGTAACATGTAAATTTAGATTCTATGTTTGCATTATAAGCATTTTAATTGGTTTCATTGGTCAATGACTCAAAAGAAATTCCGTTTACGGGTTATCCTTGATAGCGATAACACTGCGACCAGCAAGAACCATACTATTGAATGGATAGAATAAGCATTCATTATATTACATGAGTCACATGAAGCCACCTTGCAATAGTATCCTTCCTTATTCTTCCATTCATACAATGCACTGACTCATCAGCGGGATTGTTCATATGGTAAGAAGAGCTTTTCAAGGCAGCCCAGCAGGAAAACGGGCTGCTGGCTTGAAAAATATGCATGTAATCCTGAAAATCAGGAGAAGGCAGTATCTTCATTGTGTATCCAGTTCACACTAATTTCTTTTGCACCATTATAACCTCTGGTCATATCAGTATTTCATGCATTTTAAAACACAATAAAAACCTGTATATAGTTAGCAGGGCTAGAATGCGGTTGCAAACTATGAGCATTGTTGACTGAATCATATCCTCTCTGGTGGTTGGGAGCATATCTTGTGATGGATGGATGGGTGGATGGATGGATGGGAGGAAGGAAGGAAGGAAGGAAGGAAGAAAAAGAAGAAAGGAAGGAAGGAAGGAAGGAAGGAAGGAAGAAGAAAGAAAGAGGGAGGGAGCAAAGAAAGGAAGAGGAAGAGGGAGGGAGGGGAAGAAAGGAAGAAAGAAAGAAAGAAAAAGAGAAAGAAGGAAGGAAGGAAGGAGGAGGAGGAAGAGGGAGGGAGGGGAAGTAAGGGAAAAATGAAGAAAGAGGGAGGGAAGGAGGGAGGAATAAAAGAAAGAGAAAGACAGAGGGAGGGAAGGAAGGAAGAGGAAGAGGGAGGGAGGGAAAGGAAGGGAGAAAGAAAGAAAGAGGGAGGGAGGCAGGGAAGAGGGAGGCAGGGAAGAAAGAAAGAAAGAAAGAGAAAGAAAGAAAGAGGGAAGGAAGGAGGAGGAGGAGGAACAGGGAGGGAGGGAAAGTAAGGGAGAAAGGAAGAAAGAGGGAGGGAAGGAGGGAGGAATGAAAGAAAGAGAAAGAAAGACAGGGAGGGAGGGAAGGAATGAAGGAAGAGGGAGGGAAGGAAGGAGGAGGAAGAGGGAAGGAGGGAAAGGAAGGGAGAAAGAAAGAAAGAGGGAGGGAAGAGGGAGGAAAGAAAGAAAGAAAGAAAGAAAGAAAGAAAGAAAAGAAAGAAAGAAAGAAGGTAAGGGGGAGGAAGGAAGGACAATAGAAAGAAAAGAAGAACTAAATAATATGTGCTTCTTTGCAGAATATGGTATATTGCAATTGCAAGTGCTGGTAGTTTCTTCCTCCCCCTCTGACACCCCCCCCTTTTTTGCTCTTTTCTTAAGTAGGTGAGTGATTGCATTAATTTCTTCCTTTTACCTTTTAGAAACGCCGCCAAATCATTGCTCTTATCTTCATTGATTTTGCCTTCCAGAGAAGAAAGTGTCTGGCTCACGTCTCTCATGACGACTGAAATGTTGTCAACCTTCTTCTGTAGCAAAGTCAGTTTCATTTCCTGGCTGCTAATCTGTTCATTCACTTTTTGTGCAACTGCTATATTGGGGGGTGGGACGGTGGGGAGAAGGAGAGACATAGAAAGAAATGCAATAAAAGCATTTTTACTGCAAGGAAAAACATGGATCCACCAAAATACAACCCTCAGCCTGTTGTCAGAAAGAGGGCGGAAAGTTTCTTCACACACTCAAGTGAGTTTTCCGTTTGGATTTTTGTCACGCATCTTGGGCGACATACATTTCTACAAGCAACAGTCACCAAGAATGGCTGAATGATCCATATTCATTATAGGGTAGTTATAATTCCAGGAGAGTCTATTAAACAGTTAACAGAAATTTAATGAGCATAAGTGGAGTCGTTGTCTACCTAGTCAATTGCTTTTTTTACTGTTTCAATAAATCCACTATATACTCTATGTGATCGGTCCTATGCAAAATTTAACAGCCGTTGTGCTAATACGAATTTGCAGTGCAAAAATTAAATTGCACTTCAGCAATATATGGCTCCTTTAGCAATGGATACTACAATCCACTTTCCCTGGGAATGATTTTATTTATTTTTTATTTGTTTATGAAACCTGTATGCCTCTCATGTCATCCAAGCAGGGGTGGGCTGCTGGTGGATTGCACGGGTTCAGGCGATCTTCTAGTTAGGATTCTGTCCAATTTGGTGAACTCCCAAATGCCCCCCTGGCTGGCCACGCCCATCCCACTAAGTCCTGCCTGTCCCAGGAGTCTCCATGCGAACCCGTTGCTGCAATTTTTGAAGCTGACCCCTACATCTAAGGCAATTCAAAGAACTTTACAAACATTAAATAAAATATAGTGTAAAACATTAAATCAATAAACATTTCCTGTCCAAAATGTCTAAAGGATACAAGCTTGGATCAAGCCTCAGCCATCCCCTTCCTTAAAATATCCACCCCAATTGAAATAGAACATCCTCCCCACCCCCTAGAACAAAACTCCCCTTTCCCTCCCCCAAAATTGATCTCCGCCCCTTTTGTTGACATCAATCATTACTTGTGGCCTCCTAAACACCATTCAGAATACGGATCCTGAAATGCATCCTTTTATCTTGAAACACCCCCTAATGCAACCTACAGAGTTCATTTCCTTCCTTTATTTTATTGGCTCTCAATGAAACAATGACGGCACCCATCTACTACTGTTATTGCATAATAACGCCTTCTATAGGGGAGCCGAAAAATTAAGGAAGATGCCAGCAGTGGGTGACTTGCTTTGCAACATGCCAGCTACCTATTTGATTTTTAAAAATTGAAAAAAGCTTTGTGGGGAGGGGGGCGTCAGGTATAAGGAAGATGTCTGCATGTATGCTTCAATCCAAAGGCATCAAGGTAGCACACCTTGAAATAAACTACCGTATTTTTTTGGAGTATAACACGCACCTTTTTTCCTCAAAAGAGTGTGAAAATCTGGGTGCGTCTTTTAGAGGGTGAAAATCTGGCTGTGTCTTATAGACTGAATACAGCATTTTTTCCTTCCAAAACCCCGCCCCTTTTGCAAAAATGGCCATGCATAGCCTTTAGGAGGCTTCCAGAGTGCTCCTGGGGGCTGGGAGGGCAAGAATGAGCGACAAAAGGGGCAATTTTTTGCTTGTTTTTGCCCCCCCCTGCCCCCAGAATCACTCTATAGGCCTCCTAAAGGCTATGCATGCCTCTTTTTTTTTTTTTTTTTAACAAAAAACGGGCCTGTTTTCGTGAAAAACAGGCCATTTTTGGGAGGTCTGCAGAGTGCAGAAACTTTTTTTAAAATTTGCCTCTTCAAAATCCTATACTGCATCTTATACACTGGTGTGTCTTATACTCCGAAAAATATGGTATTTTTTGCAAGAACAATCTGAAGGGGTTGCAGCTGGTGTCATTTATATATATATATATAAATGGCTGTGTTTTTTGTGTGTGTATGTTCCAGCATAACTCTGGAATGCCTCAAGCAACTTCAACCAAACTTGGTACACAGATGGCTTATTCTTTGGAAACAAATACTGTGAGGGTAAGACACCCCTAACATGCCTCGGGGTATGTGTGTGTTCTGTTAAGTTACAGCCTGTTGTGCCTTAAAATGGCTTCTACTGTGCTGCCGTAAAATGGCTTCTACTGTACAGTGCAGTGGAGTTGCCATGGTAATGGCTTCACAGTACTCCACAAGGGGGTTCCCTCTGGTAAGGGGGAAAATCCAACATTAGAAATTACGTTTGGTCCAGACATCTCCCCACTATAAATAAATACTTGGGCAACGCTGGGATATTGGCTAGTGGCTTATAAAATAGAAAAGGTCTGATGGCCTATCTATAGTTTTCTCTGGATCACAGAATATAGCAGCTAACTATATCCAACTACTATATCCGTTGAATTCATGCCATTGGAGCTCTTGACTCAGCATTGCTTTAATTGTTTCTTATGAGGTCATCGCCAGTTTATGCCTGAAAACGATTATATTTTTTTGCTGATTCAGTTCAGTAGCTCTCCTCTAAGCCTATTCTCTATAAATATTCTCTTCTGCCCCATCACCTTTCTCAGTATAAGAAAGAAAAGGCTCTGATGATTCGACCACACTTTGGAGTATAAGGGGATCTGCTTTAGTTCTGGGTTTTAATAAATGGAATTGGCAATGGTAGTGCAGGGAACTATAATAATTACAATTACTACTGACCTTGGTCATTGAGCTCCTGCTGCTGCTGTTGGTTTCCCAGAGTTTGCCCAGTAGTAGCTGTGTTGCTCTCTGCCTGGTTGCTGTGGATGAGTATTTGATCCTGTTGGGCTGAATGAAGAAGAAGAAACAAAGTTGGGTGAGTTGTCTGATGTGATTAATTCTTTCAATACTCAACAATATTATGACCTGTTGGAGTCTCAGTGGATCATCAGTTAAATATGAGTCAGCAGTGTGAGATGGGAGCTAAAAAAGCCAATGCAATCCTAAGTAGCATTAACAGAGGTATATAATCAAGATCAAGTGAGGTACTAATAGCACTCTATAAAGCCTTTGAAAGACCACACCTAAAACCAGTTTTGCTCACTACACTATAAAAAAGATGTTGAGACTCTAGAAAAAGTGCAGAGAAGAGCAACCGAGATGATGAGGGGATTGGAGGCTAAAACATGAAGAACGGTTACAGGAACTGGGCATGGCTAGTCTAGTGAAGACAAGGACCAGGGTACACATGATAGTAGTCTTTCAATATTTGAGGGGCTGCCACAGAGAAGAAGGGGTCAATCTATTTTCCAAGGCACCCAAAGACCAGACAAGGAATTATGGATGGAAACTGACCAAGGAGAGATTCAACCTGGAAATAAGGAGGGTTTTTTCTGACAGTGAGAACAATCAAACAATGGAACATTGGTTGCCTTCAGAAGTTGTTGAGGGCTTCACCACTGGAGGCTTTCAAGAAGAGATTGGACTGCCATTTCTCAGAAATGGTGTAGGATCTCCTAATTGGGCAGGGGGTTGGACTAGATAACCTACAAGGTCCCTTCCAACTCTGTTAATGTGTTAATCTGTGCTTTTTGGTGCCCCTCCACTTCTCAGACTTAAGATAAAAGGTAAAGCTTCCCCTCAAACATTTGTGCTAGTCATTCCTGACTCTAGGGGGTGGTGCTCATCTCCGTTTCAAAGCCGAAGAGCCAGTGCTGTCCGAAGACGTCTCTGTGGTCATGTGGCCGGCATGACTAAACACCGAAGGAGCACATAATGCTCTTACCTTCCCACCAAAGGTGGTTCCTATTTTTCTACTTGCATTTTTACATGCTTTTGAACTGCTAGGTTGGCAGAAGCTGGGACAAGTAATGGGAACTCACTCCGTTACGTGGCACTAGGGATTCGAACCACCAAACTTAAATATCTGTGCTAATTATTGAGTCGGCTATTCTGTCCATCTAGGCCACATGCTATGCTACCAGATTGTTAGAGGATGTGAAATGGTTATAGTTCTTACCAAAGAAGATTAACTCTTCCAGTTTTCAATTGATTGTGATTTGCAAAAGTTGCAAAAAATTTTCTCCTTTATCATTAAAATCACTGGGAGATTGGCATGCTTAACACCACAGAGTTAGAAAAGAGCATTGAACAAGTCCTGTATAATAATTACATTGCATCTTTTGCAGAACTCCTACGATCCTGAGGAAGAGTGATCAAAATAATTGGTTTCTGTTCAGTTGTATAACCTCTGATAGGTATCAGTCTGGATCTCAAGTGTTGCCTTTTCACTAAAACTCTAGAAATTTTTGCACTGCTGATTGAAAATGGGCAGGAGGCTTGGCAAATTGTTGAAATTTTACTAGGGAAAGGATCTTAGTGTTCCCAAATTTGACATAACTGCAAATCAACTACAGCTATTTGAAGGGACACGGTGGCTCAATGGCTAAGCTGCTGAGCTTGTCGATCAGAAAGGTCAGCAGTTCGGCAGTTCGAATCCCTAGTGCTGCATAACATAGTGAGCTCCCGTTAACTTGTCCCAGCTTCTGCCAACCTAGCAGTCCGAAAGCATGTAAAAAATGCAAGTAGAAAAATAGGGACCACCTTTGGTGGGAAGTTAACAGCGTTTCGTGCACCTTCGGTGTTTAGTCATGCAGGCCACATGACCATGGAAACGTCTTCCGACAGAGCTGGCTCTTCAATTTAGAAACAGAGATAAGCATTGCCCCCTAGAGTCGGGAACAACTAACACATATGTGCGAGGGGAACCTTTACCTTTACAGTTATTTGATTCTCTCTGGCCTCTTGCCTAAAGTGTGTTTGTGTATGCGTAGCATTGTTGGGTAGAGAAGTTGCAACTTCTTAGCAGGGCATAAGCAGAGGGCAGCAGGAGGGATGGCAAAGGGGAGAAAATAACTCTAGAAGTGAGGGGATAATTAATTCAATGTTCCTAAACATGATATATCAAAAAAACATGTGAGTCATTCAGGTGACTTGATATTGATTTAAAATCCCAAAGGACATCATTACTGTACAAAGCTCAGTAAGCTTTACGCTGGAGTGGATAACTTTTTGGCTCAGCTACCAATTTTTGTAGGCTCCAAGGATACTCATTGTTGCGTGTAGGAAATGACATTGTTATGAAGAGCTGTGTGTTATTTTGTTTTGTTTTTGTCAAAACAGGGGCTACTCCCCCACAAACATTTCTCTGAAATAATCATTTCTGACTGTCCTGGATACACCTGAGATCAGCTTTCACCTAAATTTAAAATAAAGATAGATAGATAGATGATAGATAGATAGATAGATAGATAGATAGATAGATAGATAGATAGATAGATAGATATACATACATACATGCATGCATACATGCATACATACATACATACATACATACATACATACATATATACATATATACATATATACATATATACATATATACACATACAATTTGAATTGTATGCCTCAGAATCTTTCTAGAAAGGTTCTAGTTCAGGAGTCTCCAACCTTGGCAACTTTAAGACTTGTGGTCTTCAACTCCCAGAATTCCTCAACCAGTTGGCTAAGTCCACAAGTCTTAAAGTTGCCAAGGTTGGAGACTCCTGAACTAGAACCTTTCTAGAAAGATTCTGAGGCCCTTTGAGGTAGAACAATATTCCCTTCAAAGCAGGGGCGGGCTTCAAAAATTTTAGCAAGCAATTCTCTGTCTGGTTACTGGTTGGTGTGGCTATGGTGGGTGTGGCCATGTCTGCCTCCTGCACCACGGTGGGGGGGAGTTTTTGCCCTCCCTGGGCTCCGGTGGTTTTCTTTGAGCCTCTGGGAGGGCAAAAATGGCCTCCCCAGGCTCCGCAGGCCCTCTGGAAGTTGGAAACGGGCCTATTTATGGCCTTCCCGAACTTCTGGTGGGTCCGTTTTTCGCCTTCCCCGAGCCTTCGCATGCACTCTGCATTTACCGCATCCAAAATGGGCCACGTGGGCTGGAAGGGGAGGGGAGGGGTGGGCAGGGCCAGCCAGGAGTGGGATTTGAGGGTTCTCCAAACTTCACAGAATCTTAGCTAGAGGTTCTCCCAAATCCTTCCGAGCCCCCAGCAGCCCAGCCCTGCTTCAAAGTAATCAGACTGATTCACTTTAGATCTCTGCGTGACCTTATGGACTTTTAAGTTGCTCTGAGAGAAGCATCTCAAAATTTGAAACATGATTTCTGTTGAGGGATCCCCCAACAGAAAGCAGATTTCTGTGCCAACACAACATAGATACTGTGTCTGCATCATTAATCTGTTTCCCGTTCAATTAGCCATTTATTCAGCATTGCCCTGCGTTTTTATCAGCCTACCAAATTATAGGAGGACAAATCAAAGTTGTGCCACTTGGGAGTCTCACGCTGCCTTCTCTGTCCTCGTTCCGCGGGTGGCTTCTGTCTGCTGACTTTGGTGTAGTCATTTGAACTTTAGTCCACATCACGTTTTTATGTCTTTTGCATGTTCCCGCTGCTCCTGGCAAATGTTAAGTCTCTGTCTGCTTATCCAATTCCAGGCCCAGATGGGTGTCATTTTTGTAACGACCAATTCGTGAGCATATGACACTACTTGAATTAAACATGTTATTTATTTTATAAATAAATGGACCCTGCACCTCTCTGAATACACTAGGAAGGAGGAGGAGGAGGAGGAGGAGGAGGAGGAGGAGGAGGAGGAGGAGGAGGAGGAGGAGGAGGAGGAGGAAGAGGAGAAGATGATGATTATTTAGTTTATAAACAGGGTCATTTTTTCTGATTTTAAATACATTCCTATAGGCTGCACCGTATAGATAGTTTCCAAAGCCTGCAATGTGCACAGAAGCAGTTGAAAATGCCTCTGTAATGCAAAGACATTCTTTGCTATTTAGATACCTCGATTACCAGACAATTTGATATGTTGGGACTATTGCCAACCCGAAGAGTTTCCAGATTGTTTCCATTGCAGTTGTAAACAGTGAACAGGCAATTGTATTCTGGAGAGCCTACCACTTCCATCATTCTTAGCTACCAGATATGCTATTCCTTTTGTTGAAAGCGGAAAGAAACTTGCATTGGTTTGAAAGAGATTTTTTTAGATAAGTAGCATCGATAACTGGGGAAAATTACACATGTCTGTGTGTGTGTGTTTTTAATGGGAGCATATCATGCAATTGAGGAACCCCCTATTATGATGATGCTCCTTGGAATTTAATTAAAGGTGAGAAATCAAGCAGATTGCAAATTTGGAGAAAAATGGCTATACAGCGAGAGACACAACATACCCACTTGTTCCCCTTGTGGTCACTTTATGACTAAGCAAGGGCAAACTTCACACACTCTAATCCTCCTTTGAAAGAATTTCTACAGCCAATTTTGTTTCATCAGATTGAAGGGGAAATAGGTCAATGCATACATTTGATTTTCCCTAGTGTTCATCCTAGGAAGTGTTTGTGTGTGTGTGTGAGAGAGAGAGAGAGAGAGAGAGGGAGAGGGAGAGGGAGAGGGAGGGAGGGAGGGAGGGAGGGAGGGAGGGAGGGAGGGAGGGAGGGAGAGAGAGAGAGAGAGAGAGAGAGAGAGAGAGAGAGAGAGAGAATCCTGCCATTGTATGCTGCCTATTGTCATGTCTTTAGGCATCTCTCTCTCTCTCTCTCTCTCTCTCTCTCTCTCTCTCTCTCTCTCTCTCTCTCTCTGTGTGTGTGTGTGTGTGTGTGTGTGTGTGTACATAGACAAGCCCCGCTTTCTGCTACCAACAATCCTCATGTGAGTGAGCCTGACAAAAGGTGTATTGTAGTAGCCAAGCAATATCCTGTGGATGATTAATGAACTGTAGCAACTTTCCAGGGTTGGATCAAATCTGGAATAAAATCAAGGGAAAGGATTTTATTTTCTACCATTTTTTTTTATCCAGCAATTTTGGGAAATGCCTCATTTTACTTGAGTCTATTCTGAATCAGGCCAGGGGGAGTTTGCCTATTGCTATTAATATCACACTATAGTCTTGATAAGAATGAGGAATAATTAAATCTATATTGAGACGTTACCCAAGGGATCTGCAAGAGAACCGTATCATTTTTAATAAAGAAGGAACAAAATTGCACTCTAGGTACTTGAGAATACTCTGAACTGATCTCTTAAGAGAGTCACTTTCCAGTAAGTGTGAGCAGCAGTAATTCTATAGAAAATTACCTCTGCTTGTAGCCTGGTTCAGTTTTATTTATATATATATTTGTTATTACAATGCAGCAGAGAACATCGCATTACAAAGGGTTGCAATACTCAGTGTTTGTACATTAAAAGGTAAAAATTCCCCTCGCACATACATGCTAGTCATTCCCAAATCTGGGGAGGGGGGCAGTGCTCATCTCTGTTTCAAAGCCGAAGAGACAGCGCTCTCCGAAGACGTCTCCGTGGTCATGTGGCTGGCATGACTAAACGCCGAAGGCGCACGGAATGCTGTTACCTTCCCACAAAAGGTGGTCCCTATTTTTCTATTTGCATTTTTTATATGCTTTTGAACTGCTAGGTTGGCAGAAGCTGGGATTCAAACCGCCGAACTGCTGACCTTTCTGATCGACAAGCTCAGTGTCTTAGCCACTGAGGCACCGCATCCCCTTTTGTACATTACTTGTTGAGTATTCAAAGGGTTTCCTGTTTAGCATCATAGGAATGCTTAAAATGATTTCATGGGAGGGATCAGTATTCGACACTGTATTTTTGAATAAAGGAATGTAAGTTTAATTCTGAAAGAATATCTTTTGTGGAGCTTTCTTCTACATAAGGGAGAGTCAAGCTAACTCTGACAAACATATCATGTGATGGACAGCAATAATATTCCAATGAGAGTCAGACAGACAGCTTAGAGTTGTTCACAGTCTCAGAAGACCCAGGTGTCAAGCAAAAAAGTAACCTCACCTTCCTTGGAGTATTAGAGAACAAAAACTAAGGGCATGGATGAGCAGTGGGTCCGGCAGTGATCTTGGGCTCCTAAAGATCCATCTCGCTCAGGGATATATCTACAACTGATAAAATGCTCTCCAGGTTTTCAGACAGAGGTTCTTCTCATTAATATCTGGAGAAGCTAAAGACCCAATGCTGATTGTATTTCTGAACAGGTTACCGTATTTTTTTGGAGTATAAGACGCACTAAGATGCACTAAGATTTTGAAGAGGCAAATTAGTTTTTGCACTCTGCAGACCTCCCAAAAACGGCCCGTTTTTCACAAAAATGATCCTGTTTTTTGCCAGAAAAGGGCATGCATAGCCTTTAGGAGGCTTTTAGAGTACTCCTGGGGGCTGGGGGGGAGAGGAAAAAAATAGCCTGTTTTTCGCTCATTTTTGCCCTCCCCAGTCCACAGGAGCACTCTGGAAGTCTCCTAAAGGCTATCCATGGCCATTTTTGCAAATGAGGTGGGGTTTCAGGAGGCCAAAAATGCTGTATTCAGTTTATAAGGTGCACCCAGATTTTCACCCTCTTTTTGCAGGGAAAAGGGTGCATCTTATACTCCACTCCTCTGCTCACAATAGAATACCTTTATGCTACCAGGCTTGAAATTTTGGGCTTGGAGAACCTAGAACTACGCCAATTAACGTCTGATCAAAGCGTAGTACACAAAATTGTCTGCTACAACATCCTACCTGTCAATGACTACTTCAGCTTCAGCCACAATAATACGTGGGAAAACAATAGATACAAACTCAAAGCAAACCGCTCCAAACTTGATTGCAGAAAATACGACTTCAGCAACAGAGTGGTCAATGCTTGGAATGCTCTACCTGACTCCATTGTTACATTCTCAAACCCCCGTAACGTTAACCTAAACTGTCTACCATGGACCTCACCCCATTCTTAAGAGGTTGGTAAGGGGGCGTGTGTAAGCGCCCCAGCGTGCCTTCCGTCCCTGTCCTACTGCCCCATTTATTCGTACCCATTTCCTGTGTCCATGTTTATACTTGTTATCTCGTACATGTTTGACAAACGGAATAAATAAATAAATGAAATACATTCTCTTCTATTGACGGGTCACTATTCTTCTCTTCAAAAAAGCATCTCATCAGTCAGGCGTCACAGGTGGAAAACAGCCCCATGAATGGAGGTGGGAGGTCATTCATCTTGAGTAGAAGGAGTCTACTATTGTGACCCCGGAATTCCACCCCTGGAAACATTTTAGGATTTCTATTTACTCTGCCTTTTTTTTCTCTCTCTCTCTCTCTTAAAGGTTACCGTTTGACATGGCACCCGTGCTAGGGTAAACACAGCCGAACCAACATGTCCTGCAGTTTCCTAAATACCCAATGACCTTTCTCTCTTTTCTTTTATTCTTTTCTTTCATTTTCCCTTTTGTCGGGAGCCATAGAGAAGCCAGAAATGTTTTGAAATCTTTGGGGAGTCTTCTGTCGTTTATGGCAGGCCCCAAGAGACAGCCCTAGTTATTCCAGAAACCCGGAATGTCTGTGTTAATATATGACTTCATGTAGGGTTAGCGAATCCATCCTGGAGATTCGGGAAGGAGCGCAAAGCACAATAAGAAAATGAGGGCAGGAAGGAAAGACGGGGGGGGGGAGAATCATCATGAACCTCAGCTGCGGTCTTAAACAGAATTTGAGTCTGAAAGGTTTCTTGAAGTACAAAAGGATTAAGGAAAAGAGTGGGACTCACTCGGTATTCCCCCCCCTCCCTCTCTCTTATCTTGGCTTCAACAGATCCAGTGGGCTTGCTGCTATTTGCAGATAAATGCCTGCAGGGGTCACCAGGTTGCCAAGAAGAAGAAAAAGGAGGGAGCTGAGGATTGTCACTTGCTTGACATGATTTCTGACTCCTAATGCTATTTTGTGCAGAAAAGCCTGCTTAATATCAGGATCTGGCGCTAAAAAACTAGTTTGTCTTATAACCCGTCAGATCAAAGAGACTTGAAAAGGATATCGGCACTTTGGGTTCAATCAATATTTCTGCTTTTGACACATTCAAAGGTGGATGTAACTTTAGCATGATTAGAATGCGAGTGTTAGAATTGCTCTATCTATCTATCTATCTATCTATCTATCTATCTATCTATCTCTATCTCTCTCTGTCTGTCTGTCTCTGTCTGTCTGTCTCTCTCTGTGTCACTCTGTCTCTGTGTGTGTGTCTGTCTCTGTCTCTCTCTTTCTATCTCTCTCTCTGTCTCTCTCTGTCTCTCTCTATCTCTTCCTGTCTCTGTCTCCCTCCCTCCCTCCCTCTATCTCTCTCTTTCTTTTTCTCTATCTCTGTCTCTGTCTCTCTATCTCTCTCTCTCCCCCCTCCCTCTCTCTCTCTCTCTTTCTCTCTATCTCTGTCTCTCTATCTCTCTGTCTCTGTCTCTCTCTCTCTTTCCTCTTCTCCATTATTTTACTTTTAAATAAAATAAGCTGGGATGGGTTGTTGTTTTGCTACTGATCTGTGGGTTTCACTGGAGGTTTTTTAAGAAGAGACTTGACAGTCACTTATCTAAAATGATATCGGCTCTCCTGCTTGAGCAGGTGGCTGGACTAGAAGACTTCTTCCAAGGGAATGTCCCTTCCAGCATATTTATTCTATTCTATTCCATTCTGCACAGTGATGAAAACCAAAGGTGTATTTCAGTTCTTACTACTGGTAGTCCTCGACCTATGACTACAATTGAGCTCAAGTTCTCCATTGCTAAGCAAGACAGTTGTCAAGTGAATTTTACCCCATGGTGTGTGACTTTTCTTGCCACCGTTGTTAAGTGAATCATTGCAGTCGTTAAGTTAGTAACAGAGTTGTTCAGTGGATCCAGCTTCCCCGTTGACTTTGCTGGTCAGAAGATCACAAGAAAGGATCACATGGCCCCCAGGACACTGCAATGGCCATAAATACATGCCAGTTGCTAAGTGTCGGAATTTTGATCACATGACTACAGGGATGCGGTTACAATTGTAAGTGTGAAAAATGGTCATAAGCCACTTTTTTCAGTGCCATCAAAACTTAGAGTGGGCACTAGACAAATGGCTCTAAGTCAAGGACTACCTGTATAGAGAGGGGAGGGGAGGGGAAAGGGAAGGGAAGGAGGAAGGGAAGGGAAAGGAAGAAAAGGAAAGGATGAAGGGAAGGGAAAGGAAGGGAAGGAGGAGGGGAAGGGAAAAGGGAAGGGAAGGATGAAGGGAAGGGAAAGGGGAAGGGAAGGATGAAGGGAAGAATGAAGGGAAGGGAAAAGGGAAGGGAAGGAGGAGGGGAAGGATGAAGGGAAGAGAAGGGAAAAGGGAAGAGAAGGATGAAGGGGAGGGAAAGGAAGAGAAGGGAAGTGAAGGATGAAGGAAAGGGAAAAGAAGGGAAGAGAAGGAGGAAGGGAAGGGAAAAGAGAAGGGAAGGATAAAGGGAAGGGAAAGGAAGAGAAGGAAAGGATGAAGGGAAGGGAAAGGAAGGGAAGAGAAGGAAGAAGGGAAGGATGAAGGGAAAGGAGGGGAAGGGAAGGATGAAGGGAAGGGAAAAGGGAAGGATGAAGGGAAGGGAAGGATGAAGGGAAGGGAAGGAAGAAGGGAAGGATGAAGGGAAGGGAAAAGGGAAGGGAAGGAGGAGGGGAAGGATGAAGGGAAGAGAAGGGAAAAGGGAAGAGAAGGATGAAGGGGAGGGAAAGGAAGAGAAGGGAAGTGAAGGATGAAGGAAAGGGAAAAGAAGGGAAGAGAAGGAGGAAGGGAAGGGACCAAAATTCAACTCCCAATCACAAGAAAGTTAACCTAGAAAATGCGATCCTTCTATTTAAGAATGGACAGACAGGTCAAGGCACATCAAAGGCTGTGATTTAAAAAAAAAACCTTCATGTGTAATTATGGAAACAATATTGAAGTACTCCATAAATGTACATGTAATCTAGCCACCCTTAAAGCATTATTGTGGCAATACTTACAAGTACAATATCAACTGAAAGCTACATGTTCAGCAGCTATGTTATCTCCAGACGGCCATAGCTGTCAACAGGACTTAAGCATTCATCCCAGTTAATTATGTAGGATTTATCAGGTGGCAGCAAGCAGATATAATCTATGATTGGAGGAATCGGTTACTTTCTGCTGATAAAGGACACCTGATGGATATCCTTTATTCCTTCGCTTACCATTCTTTTGTTCCCAAAGATATTCACTAGCCTGGCAATGACATTCCTCCGCCCCCCAGCCAAGTCAATCACATGCAGCCTCTTCTGCATTAGATTAGTGAGCTGGCTTGCTTTGAAAAATACAACAGTTTCCATACAACCCCTGACATATATTAACTCTTCTTGATAGTTTCATTGATGATCATCTTTTAAATGTAAGCTATGACATACATTATCCCAACAAACATAAGGCTAGCACTGAAAGTACATTCAGGAAAGAAGTCAATCCAAAACCCCATGGCTTCCTTTCTAAGTTCCTCTTGGTTTCTTTTGTGCTATGTTATTCAATGGTAGACCTCAAAGGTGTTGCCTAGATCAGGGGTCTCCAACCATGGCAACTTTAAGACTTGTGGACTTCAATTCCCAGAGTTCTTGGCTGGCTGAGGAGCTCTGGGAGTTGAAGTTGATAAGTTGCCAAGGTTGGAGACCCCTGATCTGGTTGACTCAGGGTTTAGTCAAATTGGATATAGGCCAAGGCTGGAGACCCCTGATCTAGACGAGATGGCCCAAGCCAAGGTCTGAAAAATGAACATTTTTCTCTCTAACATTTAGAAGTCGCTGATGTTAGGAGCCGTGGTGGCACAGTGGTAAGAATGCAACATGGCAGGCTAACTCTGCCCACAGCCAGGAGTTCGATCCTGATGGGGTTCAAGGATTGACTCAGCCTTCCATCCTTCTGAGCTCAGTAAAACGAGGACCCAATATGGTGACTCTGTAAACTGCTTAGAGAGGGCTGTGAAGCATTGTGGAGCACTATCTAAGTTTAAGTGCTGCTGTTATGCTTGACAGATCTCAAGCAAAATGTGACAGACAGTAGGCTTAAAAGGGATGAAGGGAAAATCGGATAGACTTTCCGTCCTTCTGAGGTCGGTAAAATGAGGACCCAGATTGTTGGGGCAGTATGCTGACACTGCAAATTGCTTAGAGGGGGCTGTAAAGCGCTGGGAAGCGGTATATAATTCTATTTGTGTTGTTATTGCTACGTTTGACAGACTTCAAGCAGGAATGATAAAGTACCTGTCCATTCATCATCCTCTGGCAGGATGTGGCAGACAGTATGCTTTAAAAGGATGACAGTCAAATGGTATAGACCTCCCAAAAAAACTTGGTGAGCTCAACCTAGGAGGGAAGGAAGTAAACCTGGGGAATCAAGATTTAAAAGTAGCAGGATCCTCATTGCAGGAAGCCATATCTCAATGTGTTGCTTCTATTGTTTAGCTTGACCTATCCTTACCTGCTCAGCAAGCTGTCGTTACCTAATTTAGATAATACTCCATCAATTTTTTGGATCTCCAAGTTACAAGGACAAATATAAAGAGGTAAAAAAACTTTCTGCCTGGGAGCTATGCTCCCAAAAATAGTTGAGGGGGGGGGACTTGAGACCTATTTTAGTGGCATTCTTAGGTTGCACCAACAAAATTCAGTAGCCAAACATTCGATTTGATATTCTTATTATTGATTTCCGAGGTGGCGCAGTGGTTAAATGCAGCACTGCAGGCTACTTCAGCTGACTGCAGTTCTGCAGTTCGGCTGTTCAAATCTCACCGGCTCAGGGTTAACTCAGCCTTCCATCCTTCCGAGGTGGGTAAAATGAGGACCCGGATTGTTGTTGGGGACAATATGCTGACTCTGTAAACCGCTTAGAGAGGGCTGAAAGCCCTATGAAGCGGTATATATGTCTAACTGCTATTGCTATTGCTATTTCAAAATTTAGGGTCGAAACCAAGGGTGAGATGATGGTATAGAGCAGGGGTGGGTTCAGGAAGTCACTACTGCTGGTTCGCTTGTGGGAGCACTGCGCGCACACTTGATACATGCTGCATATGCATGCACAGTGCAATAAAAATTGTTCCGTGCATGCGCAGAAGCAAAAAACAAGATGAACCGGAGAACTGGTTAAGGAGCATGGCAGGCCTGGGTCGCTGACCATTCCAGCAACCCTGGCCCGGGAAACCACTACCAGTTCGATCAAACCAGTCCAAACCAGTAGGAACCCACCACTGGTAGAGAGTCTCTGTAATGACACCAACTCTTAAACCTAATCAACTCTCCCCAGATCAGGTCATCTGATATTGGTGGTCCCTAACACTCATAGTGATATCAGTGTATCAGTGGTGGGTTCCAGATCCCACTGCAACTGGTACACTGCAACGGGGCCGGGCGCCCACCACGTGCAGACACATAGCACACGCATGCGTACCCACTGCCCACAACACTCCAGCTGCTCGGCGGAGCATCGTACAGGCGCTGTACGCTCCATGTCCATACGCAAGGGGCCCAATTGGGTCAAATACAGGTAAGGAGAGTGGGCGGGCGGGTGGGCCCTCCGAAGCACCATACCAGAACGGTACCTGGTGCTCCAAGTAGGCACCGGTACGCCCGTACCGGGGCGTATCAGTTGTAACTCACCACTGCAGTGTATATCCTATGGACCTTAGAAAACCCCACAAATTTCCCCAACCAAAAAATCCCAAACAGCAACCACAAATTGCCCATCATTTGGCTTGATATTATACAGCTTCTTCTTTTTTCCCCACTCAAATGTCTTATTTGCATATCTTAACAAAAACGTGTGAATTTGATCCATTTTCTTGTTAACTTTCTAAAAATAGAAAAAGCAGCTTGAGGTCAGCATAATGCTCTCCCCAGTTATTTCGTAGTCAGCATCAGATAGTCTCTTCAATGATAAAACCATGGAGAGAGAAAACATACTATTATAATAACTTGCCAGCAGAGGAATGCAATGCCAGATTGGGTGCGTCCCAGGAAGCAGGATTTATGAACCAGGAGGCGCTGCTGAAGCAACTTCATTCCTGCCTCAAAGGCCTCCCGGGAAAAATAGTGTGATGGAGCTCTGGAGTCTGGAGCTATGTCGGAGGGGGACAAAATTGCTCACTTCTTATTTTAATGTAAGCGTTTGCATTTTCTTACTTCTGAATGGAAATGCATGCTGCAGCACAGATGGCCTTCAAACCCCCCCCCCCTGATTTTTGGGGGGGATGAGTTTTGCGTGCATTTTATAATGCAGACAAAAATGCATAGCTTTAAAAGAAAGCATGCATATTCGTGAAAATCATGTAGACATGTGCTGTTTAGAAATTGTGCTTGCAAAAATGTGTTTAATTACTGGGAAAGTGCACACAAAGCTGTACAAGAAGGGCATGTGTCAAATGGTATCGTTTTAAATTCAGTAAATTTAAATTCAGTAAGATGTTGGCTCAAAGAAGGGGGGATGGGTCAGCCTAGTCTCCAAAGCACCTGAAGGCAGGGCAAGAAGCAACGGATGGAAACTAATCAAGGAGAGAAGCAACCTAGAACTAAGGAGAAATTTATTGAGAGTGAGAACAATTAACCAGGGGAATGACTTGCCTCCAGAAGTTGTGGGTGTGCTCCAACACTGGAGGTTTTTAAGAAGAGATTTGTCTGACATACTATAGGGCTGTGAGGGTGAACTTATGGCACTCATGCCACAGGTGGCAAGCGGAGCCCTCTCTGCAGGCGCGAGAGCCGTCACCAAGCTCAGCTTCACCGTGCATGCGGGGAGCCCTCCCCACCGGCAGCACTGATTTTCAAGTCTCTGCCACGCATGCAGGAGATGTGTGTGCATGCGTGGGGGGTGGGGGAGTCCGGGGGGAAGCTCTCCCCCATGCCCTGTTTTTGATCCCAGGAGGCTTCAGGGAGGCTTTCTAGGTCCAAAGTGGGGCACGGGGGGGGGGGGAGGGTCGTGCACATGCGCGGGGAGGCATTGCATTGTGGGCATGGGGGATGTGGGAGTGCGAGGGGAGCTGTCCCCTATGCCGCATTTTTGATCCCAGGAGGCTTCAGGGAGGCTTGCTAGGTCCAAAGTGGGGCACGGGGGGCGGGGGTCGTGCACATGCACGGGGAGGGGCATTGCATTGTGGGTGTGGTGCGCACGTGCTCAATTTTGGCCCACGAGGACAAAAAGATTAGCTATCAATGGTATAGGGCTTCCTGTCTGTGCAGAAGGTTGGACTCGAACACTTCACGAGTCATCTTGGAGAGGTGAAAATAGAGGGGAATTGAAACTGATTTCATCCAACTTTATTCCCAGGAAAAGGTGAAAAACAAAACAAAACAAAAGAGTGGTTTGCCAACTTCCCAATTTAGAGAAACTTGCTCATCACTTTCCATTCAGCTGAATGTTGGTCACTGCCAGAGAGTTCCCACGTATTGTGGGAGATTTTGGAATGTCAAAGGGTTCAAGGAAGCACATTGCATTGATGAGTTTCCTAGAAGAATCTGGCATTCCTCCTGTGGCTGCACAATGCACAGCAAGATCAGTGGTAAGTTATGCTAAATAGTTGCGACACCTTACTTGAGGAATTTAACATGCCCTTCAGTACAAATATTTCAAGATATCTCATAGTAGGAAACAAAATCAGAGAAAACGTAAAAAAATAAAATAAAAGAACTCATTTCTTGTGTGCATGTATGTCAGGCATACAAATACATGTAGCCATTAAGATGCCAGGAGAAGAAAGATGGAATAATTAGAAGAACATTTTGAGAAGGAAGAATGAACAACTACAATAGATCCAGGGGTGGGCTTCACAAATTTCAGTAACGGGTTCTCTGCTCGGTCTCTGGGTGGGCATGCCCATGGTGGGTGTGGCCTAGTTGGCCTCCTGCACAGTGGTGGGTTTCAAAAATTGTTTGAACCTACTCTGTGGGTGTGGCCTCCTTTGTGGGAGTGGCTTGCTGCATATATATGGGTGATGGTGTTAACTTGGTTAGAACTGACTTGGATTTGATTACCTTTGTATCATTATCATTTAGTGCTGGTTATCACGTAGTTTCTTAGATAGAGATAAAAGTTTTTCACCAAACAAACTGAATCTTTGTTTGTATGCAATGTGAACGCTGGAACGTGACACGTATTATATTAATAATAATAATAATAATAATAATAATAATAATAATAATAATAATAATAATTATAATTATAATTATAATAATAATGGGCCATCTTCTGGGCCTGAAATGTTTTGCAATTGTTTTCTTACTTCCTGTTGAGATGCAACCAGAAACTGGCACTGGAAGACTACTGCTTGACCCTGAGGTCATTGACCTATGATATCCCTAGTATAGAGCCGAGGTGGTGCAGTGGTTAGGGTGCAGTACTGCAGGCCACTTCAGCTGACTGCTATTTGCAGTTCAGCGGTTCAAATCTCACCGGCTCAAGGTTGACTCAGCCTTCCATCATTCCGAGGTGGGTGAAATGAGGACCCAGACTGTGGGGGCAATATGCTGACTCTGTAAACCACTTAGAGAGGGCTGAAAGCCCTATGAAGCGGTATATAAGTCTAACTGCTATTGCTATTGCTATCCCATAGGGTTGCATCTTGGGTCCTATGTTGCTTAGTGTCTACATGGAACAATTGGGCATAGTCATTTGAAGCTTTGGAGTACTGATGACACCCAGCTTTATCCGTCCTCACTGTCTTTATTTCAAGCAAGAAATTGGCATAGCCTTGACTAGACACACTTTTGTTGGCAGGGTGATGTCTCTGCTTTTTAGTATGCTGTCTAGATCTGCCATAACTTTTCTCCCCAGGAAAAAGCGTCTTTTAATTTCTTGGCTGAGGTCCCCATCTGCAGTGATCTTGGAGCCCAGGAAAATAAAATCTGTCACTCCCTCCATTTCTTCCCATTCTATTTGCCAGGAACTGAGAGTGCCGGATCCTGTGCTCTTAGTTTTCTTAATGTTGAGTTTCAAGCCAACTTTTACACTCTCCTTCTTCACCCACATCAAGAGGCTCTTTAGTTCGTCTTCACTTTCTGCCATTAGAGTGGTATCATCTACATAGCTGAGGTTGTTTATATTTCTCCCAACAATCTTAATTCTAATCTTATCACTTGCTCCATTGTTATTATTCATACCAAAACATCTTCAAAGTTGTCATTTAAAGATGGGGCGAACTGTGTGCATTAATGAGTGATGGAAGATTAAAATCAATGTAACCCTGGTTTTGCTTAACAAAGTAAAATATTCTGATTCTGGCATTGAAAAGCTTTGGCTTTTAATACATTTCCTTTAGG
Source organism: Thamnophis elegans (assembly GCF_009769535.1). Taxonomy (NCBI): domain Eukaryota; kingdom Metazoa; phylum Chordata; class Lepidosauria; order Squamata; family Natricidae; genus Thamnophis; species Thamnophis elegans. The sequence continues at coordinate 15,076,477 of NC_045549.1, read as the reverse complement.
TCTGGATTCGAGAATGTCCAAAGGAGATTTTCATGATCAGAGTCAATATGACCAGAAAGGTTTTCGGTCCCATTGATTGATAAATGCAATTACCCATATTTTTCAGAGTATAAGACACACCGAAATATAAGACACACCAAGGTTTTGAAGAGGCAAATTAAAAATTTTTCATGAAAACGGGCCCATTTGTTTTTTTAAAAAAGAGCATGAATAGCCCTTAGGAGGCTTGTAGAGTGTTCCGGGGGCGGGGGCAAAAACAAGCAAATAATGGCCCATTTTTGGTCAAAAAAGGGGCATTAGGAAGCTTATAGAGCGCTCCTGGAGCTGGGGGGGGGGGCAAAATTGAGCAAAAAACGGACCGTTTTTTGCTCATTTCTGCCCCCCAGCCCCCAGGAGCTCTCTGAAAGCTTCCTAATACACTGCATTCAGTGTATAAGATGCACCCAGATAAGAGTGCACCCAGATGCACTCAGCTTCTTTTTTGAGGGGAAAAGGTGCGTCTTATACTCTGAAAAATACGGTAAATCTCCCTTCTGAGATGGATGTTTTTTTTAAAAAAATGCTCAGTTTTGTCTGCAATCTGGATTCAAATAATGTTTCAGAAAACCAGCTGTTTCATGCTATTGCTGCATCCTTTGTCTTGGTGTGAAAGCAACAGCAACACTAAGTTTTTTTCCTTAGGAATCGGTTTACTGGCTATTTATAGAGGCACAATAAAACACTTCTGATATTTGTATACATGCGTGAGTATTGATCTTTCTCTTTTGTCTGATGCTCCATACTCTAGATGGGTTTCTTTATTGTAAACATTATACAGCCATCTACTGGGAAAATTCTACAATTGTACTGTCCCTTTTTCCTTCTTAGAATTCGTCTTAGTAAAATTGAGAATATCTTATATGAAACCTAGCTCCCTTCTCTGCAAAAAAAAAACAATGAGAAAAAATATAAAGCACCATAATATAAGTAAATGTTTGGAAGGTCAACATTATATATAAAGCCACATTCCCTCACCTGGTACCTCTCAGATGTATGACACAAACTCATATCAGATGCAGTCAGCATTATCTATTATGGAAGATGTAGTCAAACTCATGTGAAAGGCATACGTGGCACGACAAAACCGCGCTCGACTAAAGCACGCCAGATTAAACCGCGTCGCTGACGTCATCAACAGGGCGACAACAGCGAGTGCAGAGAAAGAAAGGCGCTTTAAATAGCGCTTTGAAAGCAAGCCGATTCAAGTTAAGGTAAGGGTTAGGTTTAGGGTTAGGTTTAGGGTTAGGTTTAGGGTTAGGTTAAGGGTTAGGGTTAGGTTTAGGGTTACGTTAAGGGTTAGGGTTAGGGTTAGGGTTAGGTTAAGGGTTAGGATTAGGTTTAGGGTTAGGATAAGGGTTAGGTTTAGGGTTAGGTTTAGGGTTAGGTTAAGGGTTAGGTTTAGGGTTAGGATTAGGATTAGGTTTAGGGGGGTTAGGTTTAGGTTTAGGGGTTAATTTTAGGTTTAGCGTTTACAGCGTGCTTCTGTCTCCGCGCTGTTGTCGCGCTGTGATGACGTCAGCTACACGGTTTCGTCGAACACCCTTTAGTCGAACACGGTTTTGTGGTGGAACCAAAGGCATATGATGCTTGATTTAAACTGAACTAAATCAGTAACATGTCCATATTTTCCATGATTTTTGGAATTTACAAGATTTTTCTTGTACCTTGGGAAAATAACCCTGGAAGAAGATGACATTTATACCTCTTTTAGATCAGTTTTGCCCTGGTTCTGCTCATATTTTTGGCCATTAGGTTGCAAATGTTCTAATACTGAAATGATAAGGAAAGTATAAAGCTTTTTCTCAACCTGTGTAGCTTTGCTTGCTTTGCATAATTCTGGAAACAGATTTTTAAAACTTGCACTTGCTAGCTTTGTCCAACGCAGAGGTGGGTTGCTCCCGGTTCGGCCTGGATCGGCCGAACTGGGAGTAGTTGTGGTGGAAGGCTCCGCCCACCCACCCAGACGTTTTCTGTGCATGCGCTGAAGCAGTATGCACGCTCGGGAACATGCACGAGCGCATGAGCAAACTGGTAATAAAAAATTTGGAAACCCACCACTGATCCAACTTCTCCAAAGAGAAAAGGACAAATGTTTTTTTCCCTTTCCACCCAATTTTTTGAATGATAGTCAAACTGATGCATTTGACCATTTCTAATGCAAAATTTTAGGTCAAGATTTTATCAACTTCCGCAGCTATACTTTTAGAGTTTTTACAGTTTCTTCAGCACCCTGAAAGATGATAACACGATTGTCCTTTACTCTACTCATTGAGATAATCTGAGAAGGCTCAGCTCCAGGTAATTTAGGTATGGCAGTTAAAGGTTGTGCCTCCTTTATAACTATTCCAATTCTGTGAAATTCACACGCACTTCCTGATTTGTGTGGGATCTCAGCATCCTGAAATTAAAAGTAGTAATCTAGACCAATAAATTATATTGGGATGACAAATGAGTTATGTCCATCTTTGGTGGCTTCAACTCAGTGGTGGGTTTCAAATTATTTTAGAACCTCTTCTGTAGGTGTGGCCTGCTTTGTGGGAATGGCTTGCTGGCTATGTGACTGGGTGGGAGTGGCTTGCCAGCCATGTGACCGAGTGGGAGTGGCTTCTGTTCTGTTTCTGTTTATTAGTCTTGTATGCCACCCACTCCCGAAGGACTCCGGGCGGCTTACAATAAAAAGGGGAAAGGGAATAAATAAGACAAACAGCAAATTTAAAATACAACAACATTCATAGGCTTGGCAGTCATGTGACTGGGTGGGTGTGGCGAACTTATAAAATGTGGTGAAACTCACTTAACAACGCTCTTGCTTAGCAACTAAAATGTTGGCTCAGAAACTCTGGCATTTGAAGCATGCAAGTCTTAAAACTATCAAGTTATAAGACCTTTGCACCCCTAACCCTTTAGGGAAAAAAAACAGGGGTGTTCAAACTTGACAGCTTTAAGACTTGTAGACTTCAACTCCCAGAATTCCTCCTCCAGTCATGTTGGCTCAGGAACTCTGCCATTGAAGTGTGCAAGTCTTAAAGCTGTGAAGTTACAAGACCCTTATACCCCTAACCCTTTAGAAAAAAAACCCATGGATGTTCAAACTTGACAGCTTTAAGACTTTAAGGTTTAGATAGGACTCTTAGAGGTGGGCAGCGCGATTGGTGAGCCAGCCAATCATTGAGCGGTAGGCAGGGCAAGCGTGGTGCAGACAGGCGGGGGGGAGGGAGCTGAAACCGGTTCTAAACAGCACGGTAGATTTGTGGAACCTCTTCTATAGAACTGGCAGGAGCCCACCCCTGCTTCAGCTATACACAATCGCTTCCATCTTTGTAAGGATGGAAGTAATGAAGGGAATGGAATTGTAGTACACAATGAACCATAACTGTTTCCAAAATTCTGTTAAACAAAATCCCAGCTAAATGATTTTCTGAACTGTCATTTTTAATATTTTTAGCAGATGTGATGCATGATGCCCTTAGATAACCTGGGTTGACTTTACCCAGTCCTTCAAATTGGACTGCTATGAACTGCAGATACTCCATGGATGGACAATGTTGCTCATTCATAAAATGAATGAATGAATACCACCAAGTTTCCACAAATGAAGCTAAATATTTCCCTCTATAGAGTCTCCATACCACCCTTCAGGCTGCTTACCTAACACTTCAAAAGAGGTGGAATCTGGGCAATAAAGGGGAAAAAGAAGAACAGACCCCCAAGGTATCCAGTTTTGGACTGAAAACACAGAATTCTAAGGGTTTCCCCCACCCCCACCCCCTGTTCTATAAATCAAGATCAAATAAACCTTTGGCGCTTAAGGGCATATTTAAAATGTATGTTGAGAGCATAGGTGACTCCACTCACAAAATGGCTATCATGAGAGACACAAATAATCCACTTACCAGAAGGGACCGCAGCCCTTTTCCCTGGATACTTTCTACTACTACTGGTGGAGGGGGGGGGGGGGTGTTGGTGAGGCCTAAAGGCAGTACTGCAAATAGATACGCTGCTAGAGGCTAATGCTTTCGAACATGACAGCTCCCTATTTATTTTTTCATTTAAAAGAATCATTAAAAAATAATCAGATGGGATAGGGTGCCTAATGGGTACCCAGGGAGGAGTCTGGGGAGGGCTTGCTGGTGCCTGAAAGCACTGTAACACCGTTCATTTTCACTGGCTTGTTTAATCTTTTATATTTATTATAACCGAATACAGTAAGAGGCATAATAAGAGGAACCCATTGCAAACGTTTTAGGTTTGTGTGGGTTTAGCAGTCTCCATTGTGGCATGCGAGAGCGTCTTGCTTTCAGGGAGGTTAATGTTTGCAAGAATTAAGGGTTCTACCCCTTGGATGGGAACAGCGGTGAGATTTCTTTGTTTCTGCCCATAAATTTTTAATCATAGCCTCCTCCTTTCCACCACTGATTGAGTTCCCTACCGCAGCTAATGGCATGTCTTGTAATATTCATCCATGTAAAATATGTATATGGATGCCATTTCTTATTTTTCAAAGGAAGCTCTCGCACAAGGCGAGCTGAACGCCTTTCAAACGGGGGCAAATTTGTTACATGTTTGATCACCGGGCTAATCAGAACATACAGGGGAAAGATACAAGGTGGGCAGAATCATCCGGATGGCATTTTGCCACCTGCCTCCAACGTAAAGCCAGAGGAAACCTCCGGATGCAAATTTCATTTGACTTCAATGGGAATGGGGTTGAGTATCTAAATGCATGCCCTCCGGCTGGAATACATTCAAAGCTGGCATGCCTTAAAAAGCCAACAGGTCAAACAACTAGAGGTGAATAAATTTTTAAACAAGAGGCATTTTGACGGCCATGATTTAATATCTCCAAGTAATTACTTTATGAAATGATTCCATGAAATGACTCCAGCTTTTCTTGCCAGGAGTTAAACAGAGAGTATATTGTAACTATGGTGGAGATGGAGTCACAGCCAATTTATCATCTTTCTTTCTTTCTTTCCTCCCTCCCTTCGTTCCTTTCTTCTGTTATCCTCTACTATCTTCCCTTATTGATATCATTATTAATCATTAATATGCTCATTATTAATCACTATTATTATATTATTTTGTTATTTGTATGTATATTGAGTGCTTCTGCATCAGAGACAAATTCCTTGTGTGTCCAATCACACTTGACCAATTAAACTATTCTGTTCTGTTCTAGATTTCATTCTTTCTTTCCTTCCTTTTTCCACCCTCCCTCCTACCCTTCCTTTCTCCCTTTCTCTCTTTCTCCCATTCTCTTTCTCTCTTACTCTCTTTTGCCATTCCTTCCTTTCTTCCTCCCTCCCTCCCTTCCTTCCTCCCTTTCGTCCCTCCCTCCCTTTCTTCCTTCCTGAAATTCCTTTAAAAAAAAATAGTAGAAAAGGATTCAACCCAGAACTCTCCTGTTTTACACTACAGCAATTTTGCTCTTAAAGTATAATATGTATAACAAATAAGAAAGTAGTTCAAACCACATTTTATCTTTTCTCTTCCACTTTTCAGTAACCAATGATATATCATTAAAATCAAAAGGCATCTGATGTGTGGACCAACTCCCAGAATTAATTGATTAATTAATTAATTTGTTTGTTTGTTTACTTACTTATTTATAAATATTTATTATTTTAAAAAATTGTAGCCGCCCATCTTACCATAGGTTAATTTCTCACCAGCCTTCCATTGCTGACAATTTCAAGAACTAAGGACTGTTATATCATTTTCCTTTTAATTCCAATAAAAGAAATCCAAACGATCACATGCTGGCTATACAAATCTCTCCACCAGGTACTAAGCTGGCCAAAATCACACACAGCAATCCTTTTAAATAATATTGATGTACTAGGTTTTATCAAAGAATTCAGTGAATAAATCAAAACTGAAGGCAGAGATATTTGAGGGGCTGCCACAAGGAAGAGCGAGTCAACTTATTCTCCAAAGCAGGCGAAGGCAGGACAAGAAACAATGCATGGAAACTAAACAAGGAGAGAACTAGCTTAGAACTAAGGAGAAAATGTCCTGACAGTGAAAGCAATTAACCAGTGGAACAACTTGCTTTCAGAAGTTGTGGGTTCTCCATCATTGGAGGCTTTTAAGAAGAGATTGGACAGCCACTTGTCTGAAACGCTATAGGGTCTCCTGCTTGAACAGGGGGTTGGGTTGGACTAGAAGACTTCCAAGGTCCCTTCCAACTCTGGTATTCTGATTTTTTTTTCTTTAGTTGATCTAGTTTCTTGGATTGTTGCAATTCACAAAAGGAAGAATTTCCAGAGAAATGGCAGAATGATATTATGGAATTACAGTTGTTGTCTACGACAGTCGTCGTAACCTGGTAGCTTCAGAAATCAGTATTTGGCTCTTCACATGAGGATCTTCATCCAAGGCAAGTGCCAGTGTAAGACAAAGACCTTTGCCCCTAATTGTTTAATTTGTTCTGTGGTGTATTGCCAGTTCTCTCCATCCTTCAGCGCTTTTCACTCTCTTGGTATTTGGCTCTATAGCTGTAATACATTGATTCTATTCTTGACCACTGACTAATGGAGTAATTCTATAACAATCACCTTTCTTTGTTATATGTATCTTCATCATTCCTTCCAGCTGCTCGGAAACAGCTCACGTAGGTCTCACTTTAACTGCTATGCACACAACTACTTTGCTAGGTAAATTTGCTAGGTATAGGGCAGTGATAGCTCATCTTTTTGTTACTGAGTGCTGGAAGCGCGTGTATGAGCAAGCCACCCTGCACATCTTCTCCCCCCCGCCAAGCATGCACATCAGTGGTGGGTTTCAAAAAATTTTAGAACCTTTTCTGTAGGTGTGGCCTGCTTTGTGGGAGTGGCTTGCCAGCCATGTGACTGGGTGGGCATGGCCAACATAAAATGTGGTGAAACTCACTTAACAACGCTCTTGCTAAGCAACAAAAAGGTTGAAGCAGAAACTCTGGCATTTGAAGCACACAAGTCTTAAAGCTGTCAAGTTACAAGACCCTTGCACCCCTAACGCTTTAGGAAAAAAACACCCAAGGGTGTTCAAACTTGACAGCTTTAAGACTTGTGGACTTCAACTCCCAGAATTCCTCCTCTTGCTCTTCATCTTGATGATGTGGGGACGGGCGGGGGGAGGGAACTGGAACCGGTTCTAAACGGCACTGTAGATTTGTGGAACCTCTCCTATAGAAGAGGTTAGAACTGGCAGGAAACCACCCCTGATGCACATGTAACCCTCATTCGCCCTTTCCTGCCACGCATGCACACATGATCGCTCCCCAAGTGCGCCCCCCGCATATGTGGCAGAGACCAGAAAACTAGCTGACCGGCGGGAGGCACACGCGCATGCACGGGGCAGCTGAACTAGGGTGACTGCTCGCGTGCCTGCAGAGAGGGCAGTGCGTGCCACCTGTGGCATGCGAGCCATAGGTTTGCCATCACAGGTATAAGGGCTACCACAGCTGAAGTGGTGTCTGAATCTAGAAATTTTCCAGGCTAAATGTAATACTCTAATGGTGAACCCTTTTTGGAGCTTTGTTCTGTAATGAATTCGTAATTCGTAATTAATTACGAATAAGGTATGTCTACTTTAGCTCACTCTTAACTGTTGCAAGTTTACTTAGCTGTATAATGGGGAGGGAGAAGATAGATCTCAATCCATAGGTAGATCTCCAAATGAGCGGTAATAGGCCAGCAACGGTTTCTGACTTCCAATACAGGTAGTCCTTGACTTACGACCACAATTCAGCCCAAAATTTATGTTGTTAAACAAGGCATTCATTAAGTGGGTTTTGCCTCATTTTACAATCTTCCTTGCCACATTTGTTAAATGAATCGCTGCAGTTGATAGATAGTTGATAAAACATTGTTGTTAAGTGAACCCTGCTTGCCCATGGACTTGGCTTGTCTGAAGGTCGCAAAATGGGATCACGTCACACACACACACACACACACACAGACACACACACACACACACAGAAACACGGGATACTGCAACCATCACAAATACGAACCAATTGCCAAGCTCCCACATTTCTGAATCATGTGATCATGGGGATGCTGTAACGGTCGTAAGTGTGAAAATCAGTCATGAGACACTTTTCTCAGTGACGTTGTAACTTTGAACGGTCATTAAACTTACTGTTGTAAGTTGAGGACTACATTTATTTATGTGTCCATGCTTGCGTATGTGTATGCTTGTGTTTGTGTGTGCATATGTGTGTGTGTGTGCGTGCGTGCGTGCGTGCCAGTAGTGGGTTCCGGATCCCGTTCCAACTGGTACGGTTGGAAGAGGCCCAGAGTCGCCCACATGGACGAAGTGTCGCGCAGGCTTAAAGGACAGGTAAGAAGCTCAGGCGGGTGGATGGGCCCTCCGAAACACCGTACCAGAACAATAATCGGTGCTCCTGGCAGGCTCCGGTACACAACCCACCACTGGTATGTGCATGCCTCAAATCACTCCTGCCTTCAGCCTAGACAAGTCTCTGCTGTTTTCTTGGCAATAGTTCAGAAAGATTTGCTACAGACAGACAGGCAGACAGTGATTGTCTCAAAGATTTGGCACGAAGACAGGACTAAGTTTAATAGTAATAACAAAAATTGTTCTTTCTTCCTCTAGAACAGAGGAACTGAAGGCCCAGCAGCCAACACCCATGGGGTGCTTAGATCTGTCCCGCGGGGCTGCTCTGAAAACAGCGGACTGGCCCGTGGTGCCTGTGGTGCTTCAGGAGAACTACATGCGGCCCTCCCAAGCTTCGTTTTCACTGGCA
>NC_045549.1:15010186-15062686 GCF_009769535.1 Thamnophis elegans | reverse complement strand
GTTTGGATTGCCATGGACTATTAATCAATTGTCTTCAGCTCCTTACATGAATATCTGAGCTAAAACTAAGACTGCAGCCTGACCTGATTCAAAACAGAAACGGTTTGAGGAAAACAAGTCCATGCATATTTCAATTGCTGAATGACTATGTAATTAAATTTGCTGTTGATCTTGGATGAAGGGTATTTGAGGCACAGCAACAAAGATATGAACACTGGAATGGGTTTGAGTTTTATAAAAGGAGATGGATTACATTTTTTTAATAAAAAAAAAAATGCTCCTAGAATTTAATCGTACGTTATAGATATGCCAGCCTGCCACCTTGTGGAAAATGGACCAAATAGGTTTGAAGATCCTGGGAAATCTGATATATATACACATTTGGAGAATTAAAACAAATATTTCCCAAACTAGTATTAGATTGAGGAAAACTGAATGAAAACACTGCTCCTTTTAATAGGTTTGAGAATTACCAAATGCTTGGGTAAGGAAGGCAAATAACCATCCATTTCAACTTCAGGAAATTCTCCAAGCAGAAAATTTTTATTTTTAAGCTGTTGAAATCTTTAAAATCTAGCATCCAACACACAGGTAGAGATAGGCAAATCAGTTTTGTTTCTAGAGTTCTTTTTTTTCCCTTAAGTCTCTTCTATCTCATTTATGCTTTAGATTTATCTTTTAATGTGTGAGAATCAGAGATGGTATTCAGCTGATTCAGATTGGCTTGCCCCAACCAGTAGCGTAAATTGTGGGTGGTTTGAGAGTTTTTGGGGAAAATTTAGGCAGCGCAAAAGCTCATCGGTAAGCTTTCTCAATGAATAATGAAAGCTTAATAATGAATAACAAAGTTGACGATTCATATCTGTATTCACGAAGATCAGCTAAAAAGCATCCTTAATCACGAGTTGCCAATATGTAGCCTGGGTACCACAAATAACCTAGACAGCAAAAAATTATATTGCTTCTGAACACAGAGGAGGTGAACGCCCCTCTGTTCTGTTTAGTTCTGATGATATTTACAAGCTTTCTTAGTCCAGAAAAGCTTGTCAGTTTAGATTACTGTACAAGAGCTGGATGAAAAATAGATGAAATTCGGAGGGGCTACAAACTCATTGACTATGGATGCCTGTAAAATCTCATTGTATTTGTCAACCAGCCATTCCAAAACTGAGGCACACACGATCTTGACTTAGTCCAATCACTGAATCAGAAGCGAATTCAGTCTTGTCTGAAAACAGACTTCACCTACAGATGTTACATAACCTAATAGTGTTGCACACCTTCATGCTTGTGTTGTCTTTTCTAACACACACACGTTTTCACAGACATGCTGGTTTGGTACACTGAAATCGGGGAAGCAGTTTGCGGAGTCAAAAGCAATAAACACGTATGATAAAAGCTGGAGGGGTTAATTAAGTAAAGCATAGCGACAGAATTACCTCAGCTGCAAAGCACAGTTTTAAACAGGAAATATCCATTGGCAAGGCAGGAAAACAGCACATATAATATTCAGTGGAAAATGCTGAATATGGGTCAAAAACCTAAATCCTTTAATAGTTTGTTTAGTTAAGTTCACTCTCTTTTCTTTAAAGGCAGCCATAGATATCCCTCATGTTATTCTGGCTAGTGTTTACCACCTTTCATAGGTAAACTGAGGTTTGTTTCTTGGAGTAATTGATAGAATGTCTCTCTTTCTTTCTTAATTAATCAGATATCTACGCAGACAATGGCTAATGTGTCCAGGCAATCTACAAATAAAGGGCACAAGGATAAGGAAAATCTGACTGACCCTGAGAGTCTAACTTCTTGTAGTTGGCTAACTTTATGATTAAAGGTTTAAGGCGGTGCTATATTGACACTATTAATTATAATGCAGGAATGCCAGAATAACTAGATACAGAGACAGGTTTTTCACGTCGTGCTATCACTGCTGAATAGGTAATTCCTACAGTGCTGTCTCATGTCTATGGATATTTACCCATCTAGTACAGATTAGTGGTGGGTTCCGGATCCCGTTGCCAACTGGTAAGGTGCAACGGGGCCCGGCATCCACCACATGAACGTGCACAGCACACGCATGCATCCTTACCTCCTGCGACACTCCGCGACGCCTCCATGACGCTCCAGCTGCTTGGCAGAGCATCACACAGGTGCCATACACTCCATGCATGTGCACGGAAGCGCCACAGAGTTCAAATACAGGTAAGCATGACGGCGGGCGGGTGGGCCCTCTGGAGCACCGTACCATAACGGTACCCGGTGCTCCTGGTAGGCACCAGTACGCCCATACCGGGGCGTACCACCTGCAACCCACCACTGGTATGGATGTATTACTATTATCCTTCTCATCTTTTCTACTACCTTGTCCTACTGGTATCTTATGATTAAATTTACTTTGTTGTTTGTATGTATATTGAGAGTTTATGCACCAGAGACAAATTCTTTGGTTGTCCAATCTCACTTGGCCAATAAAGAATGTTCCGTTCAGTTCTCTATTCTGTTCTGTCCTGTCCTATCCTATCCTATCCTATTGCACATGCACTGAATTGGCAGTAATGCCAGCAGCAACCCACCCCTGGTTTTGGGGATATAGTCTTCTTGTGGAATTAAATTAATTTTAGAATCGAGTGGCACATATCTTGGAAAAACAAAACTAAGTTATAAACTAATAATGTAAAGATATTGAACAGTGAGTTGTAGTTGTAACAACAACTGTTGTTTTGTATAAGAACAGGAAGAATCATGTACCTTCCATGCAGAAAGTCCAATGTTCACCCCTCAACATCTCCAGCTAGCATTAAAAAAAAAAACCTTCTTATAAGAGCTGAGGTGGCGCAGTGGTTAGGGTGCAGTACTGCAGGCCACTTCAGCTGACTGTTATCTGCAGTTCAGCGGTTCTAATCTCACTGGCTCAAGGTTGACTCAGCCTTCCATCCTTCTGAGGTGGGTGAAATGAGGACCCAGACTGTGGGGGCGATATGCTGACCCTGTAAACCGCTTAGAGAGGGCTGAAAGCCCTATGAAGTGGTATATAAGTCTAACTGTTATTGCTATTGCTATTATCTGGAATTTTGGATAGTTTTTCCCAATTACTAGATTGAAGTAGGTGGAAGGTTGATATGTAACTGTATTCTGTGTTCCACCATTGAGAAAACTTTAATTTTTCCAGAATCTTTAGCAGAAAGATCATTTAATATTATTTTCCTTCATACCATCCTTGGATGGAGTATTCTGTATATTTCAAGTTTTCTCTTCCTATAGATTGGCCTAAGAGGATTGAATATTTCTAAGCAGTTTTCACAGTCTTCATTAATGTAGCTAATCATCATTTAAAAAGCACCTGAGTGATATAAATCCCATTACATACCTTGTTCCACAGGATCCCTTAATCCAAGTGCATGGCTTGGCTCTCCCAGAGCTGTAGCTTTGTACATTGTCAACCACAATCGTGGGTTGAAGCCTTGTGTGAATGTAGGCACACCAGTTCCTAGGCAAATAGAAGGAGAAATAAGATTTATTATAGAACTGATAATATAAATGAAAATTCTGATGGGCATCTGGGAAAAAAAACACTATGTTAAGAGGTAGGATGATGCAGATGGCAGAATTTGGATCCATTGTATTAGATTACTGTTCTGACCCTCTCCTTCATCCAGTAACAAATGGCGAGACAAGCTTAACTGGAATTTCACAGCACTTTAATTAACAGGAAACATAAACTTCGGTGGCTGAAAGCCCAAGCATAAACAAACAGATAAGAACCTTGGCAGCAACTCAGACTTCGACATAGACAGATAACAGCTTCTCCAGCATTATGAATGAAGTTGAATCCTGCAAATCAGACTCCTCCCCGAGTCCCTCCTTAAATACAATCTTGAGTGGAGCCTAATTATAACCAGCTGAGTCCAATTATCTTTTGTAACTGCATAGCTGTTTTCTCCGTCGATCTACCCGGCGTTGCCTGGCATCCAGGACCACCTCCCTTGTCTCCTCGTCACTACTCCAAGGCCTGACGTCATGAGCACACTCCCTTCGGCTCTCACCGCTGCTCCATGCCTCAGGTGCCTCCTGGTGGCCAACCAGCCTCTCTGCGCCCTGCTCGGAGTCGGAACCCTGTCCAGGGTCCTCCACCTCTTCCAGAGCCAACTCATAAAGCCCCTCGCTGTCGGAGTCTGTTTGCACCTCCAACAGCTCCTGCTGGGCCACAACAGATTACTATCCATAGGATATATATATATATATTGAGACTCTCAGTCATCCAGATCATGGTTGTCCCAAATGTGTTTTTCAAAAGGAAATTGGACTTGTTTTTGCTTGAAGATTTTTCACTTCTCATCCAAAAAGCTTCTTCAGTTCACAATTAATGCAAATTAATCTTTTGGAACCCACGTCACAGGACTTGATGCATGGTACTCCCTCGTCCAATATTTTCCCACAATGGCAGCCCTGTGAGGTAGGCTGAATTAAGGGAGACCCAACAACCTTTCATGGCTGAAGATGGCTTCAAAAACTAGCTTTTAGTGATCCTAATCCAGTCACTGCTGCACCATTATTTGAGTTGCAAAGTCACTGTAAGAGGTGACCAGACTGAGTCGGAGAGAGGGGTCCATAGCATCACCAATTATGAATCCATTCATGCCTACAAATCCAGTCCACCTTGAATTTCTTATCTACTGCCAAATTGCTTTGACTGTTAGTAGTTCAGATTTTTGTAGAGAGCTTAAGCTTGCAATAAATCTTTATACCCATTTGAACTGCCTGGATTTTCTGATTTCCCTAGCATTTGACAGTCACTTTATTAAACTTCCTCCTCCTATTTTTCCTACTACAACAATTCTGTAAGGTGAATTGGGCTCAGAGACAGTGACTGGCCTAAAGTCACTTTGACTAGAACTCATGGTGTGTGTGTGTGTGTGTGTGTGTGTGTGTGTGTGTGTGTGTGTGTGTGTTCCAGCATAACTCTGGAAGCCTTGAGCAATTTTAACCAAACTGGGTACACAGATGACTTACTCTCTGGAAACAAATACAGTGGGGTAAGACACGCCCTTGTGGGGGGGGAGTGTTCTGTTACAATACAACATGTTGTGCCTTAAAATGGCTTCTACTGTACTGCTGTAAAATGACTTCTACTGTACAGTGCAGTGGAGTTGCCATGGTAATGGCTTCACAGTACTCCACAAGGAGGCTCCCTCTGATAAAGGGGAAAATTCAACATTAGAAATTACGTTTGGTTTGGACATTCCCCCACCCCTATAAATAAATACCTGGGTTATCAGCTTATATTATAGTTATAATATAAACAAAAAGATTGAACTGGATAATATCCAGTAAGACAATATCTGCATAAACTTCACAGTGGAGGAAAGAGCCATGGGAAAATGACTTTTCCTTCTTCATGATCTTCTTCCTGACTTTTTACTAAATTATTTTTATCTATAAAGAGGAAAAGCTGGGGAAAATGTTTGTGTGTGTTGTTTTCCCCATGGGAAAAATAATTCTTGTATGCCTCCTTGCTTTAGCCTATAGCTAACTCTGACTTTACTCTGAGAATGCACATCTTATCCCCTCTAAAACATGGACATTGAGACAGCCCACTGAATTTAGGACTGCACCCAAAGAATTATTGGAGTCTCCAAGAAAGTAAATTTAAATTTAAAATATAAGCACTCAGTTGTGTCTGGATTAATCTTAAATTGTTCCTTTCCTCCAGCCCATGAGTGATATCAAAATCCAGTTTAGAACTTTAGAGCAGTTTTCTTGAATGAAGAGTACCAGGTATGTGATAAGTAAAAATTAGATAGCTTAATCCCTGTAATGTCTAAGGCTGCAAATGTGATTCAGTTTAATGTCTAAGGGTGCAAATGTGATTCAGTTTAATATCTAAGGCTGCAAATGTGATTCAGTTTAATGCCTAAGGGTGCAAATGTGATTCAGTTTAATATCTAAGGCTGCAAATGTGATTCGGTTTATGTTGCATAAATTCTCAATATCGATCACCAGATGGCAACCTTTCCCAAGGCACATTTCCAAGACTTTTCATCGGCTAGCAAAGAGATAGACCAAGATAATGTACACTCTTTCTGTAAAGTTTTTCTTGAGTTGCCCAGTTTCTAAATCCTAGTATTTGAGAATGTAATCTGTTAGCCATTAGCTGGTATCCAACACTCCATGGGTTCATAGTACATAGAGAAGAATGAGGAAGCCTGTGTGATGATGTCAAGATAGAAATCCTGTAAAATCGGAATGCAAATACATAAGGATAATATTTGTGTCATGGAGTTACTGCACATATGTTGTATTTGTGCTGATAAATATAAATTCCTCCCATAATTGGGGCATACCAGGGGTTATGACACTAAATATATATATTGGTTCGAATCCCAGTGTGGGTATGGCTAGCTGATGAGAGCTAAATAGCTTGAAATAGATCTATACTAGTCTCCCTTTATTTATTTATCAGCACAAATATCACACACACACACACACACACATATGAGCAAAAGTAATAACCAATCAGCCCAATCCTATTCTGTTGAAAATAGGAGAAGGAAGGAGTATTGTGCGTTCCACTGCTTTGTGTTATTTGTCAAAATAATAAAGGCAGGATATAGGCAAGCAAGAAAGCAAAGCAAGTAAGGAAAAAACAGAAGATATTCGCAGAACCCTCAAATTTCCACACCTCTGGCAGAGGATCTGAGATTGAAAAGAGTCTACTCCAGAAAAATTTCTCCGTTTAAATTTCTAATACAGGTAGTCCTCAACTTACGACCATACTTGAGCCCAAACGTTATGTTGCAAAACAAGGGCACTTTGCTACGTGAGGTTTCCCCCATTGTATGACCTTTCTTGCCCCAATTGTTAAGGGATTCCCTGCAGTTTTTAAATTAGGAACACGGTCGTTAAGTGAAGCTAGTTTCAAGCCAGAAGGCAACAAATGGGGACCACAAAAGGGGACCCCCGCATATGTGTGAATCGGTAGCCAAATATCTGAATTTTTGATCACGTGTCTATGGGGATGCTGGAATGGTCCTAAAGTGTGAAAAAATGGTCACAAATCACTTTTTCCAGTGACGTAACTTTGAACGGTCACTAAATGAACTGTTGTAATTCGAGGACTACCTATACATAATTCCACTGATACATAGAAATCACCTATACTTCTTTTGAGCTCTTCAGTCATTTTTAACGTAATGTCCTTTCCTTTGAGAAATGCTGATCCAGAAAGTTCTAAGGATTAGGCAAATGTAAAGGTTCCCCTTGCATATATGTGCTAGTCATTCCCAATTCTAGGGGGCGGTGCTCACCTCCATTTCAAAGCCGAAGAGCCAGCGCTGTCCAAAGACGTCTCCATGGTCATATGGCTAGCATGACTAAATGCCCTAGGCGCATTGAACGAACGCTGTTACCTTCCCACCAAAGGTGGTTCCTATTTTTCTACTTGCATTTTTTACCTGCTTTCGAACTGCTAGGTTGGCAGAAGCTGGGACAAGTCACAGGAGCTCACTCAGTTATGCAGCGCTAGGGATTCGAACCACCAAACTACCGACCTTTCTGATCGACAAGTCTTAGCCACTGAGCCACCAGGTCCCTTTTATTTTCCTTTATTCCCTTTCTAGGGAATATTGACCTCTAATTTATTCAGAGGGCCAAATGCGAATCAAAACAGAAATGAAAGTTTCTTCATGACTTTTTGCTCAATGTTAGCCTTCTTTCGGTCAGTGTCAATTCCCACAGCCCTTCATAGAATTGATTCATAAATCAATTGTTTTCCACTGCGCAGCCAATAACAAAAAAAAAAGGAAATTAAATTCCAATGCCTCAGACGCTCAACCTTTTATGTATCCTGGGGGGCAACAGACAGTAATACCATTAATCATTTAAAAGAGTGTTAACATAAGGTTCAAAATTTCCTTCCAAAATGTTCGGCACATCCTGAATTATTAATTGGGCCTTGCCACCGGAAATGATAAGGCAAGTCACATTGATCACAACCCTTTGATTAAGGTAATGCAATTTTAGGAGTGCATCGTATCATCCACCACGCATTGCTTTTACAGTCGGTTCCGGAAGACTTGCAGAAATAGATTTAATAGAAATAGATTTAAAACGGAACTTTTGTTGAAGTCTAATTCATTCCACGCGTACAGGAGCATCGCCTCAGCGGTATGCTAAAGATCATTAAGCAGCAGCTGAAAAATTAAAAGACCGTTTAAATGGGTGAAAATGTAGGAACCTCTAGGATATCACTCTCGTCTCGTGCTGTACGCACAGTATGTATATATATAGAACAGGCCCCAAAGCTAATATAGGAACACCAGCATGTACATTCTTCTAGTCCCTAAGGCCACATGTCCAAATGATGCATGTGCTTAGCATAATGGTTGCCTGGTTACCAAGATACCAGGGAGAACGATTCTGTTCCTTTCCACCAGGCCCATTTCTGATCTCATTACTGAAAATCTAGAGGTCAGAGTTGAAGTTCCACCATCACCCAAGTTCCTGCCTACAGTCTTTCGGCAACTACCCGATTCCTCGCCATGCTTTCTTTCTTTGCTCATTTCTAAATAACCTGAAGGTTGGCATGTAGTAAAGTTAGCCTGTTCCTCCAGTATCTTTGTCAAACAAAATGCAGTCACTAAGAACTTGGACACTTTTTTAAAAATTTAATGCCAGAGGCCCATTTGGTTTTGAAGGGAGGGAGGGAGGGGAAAGGAAGGGAAATAAGGGAAGGGGAAAGGAAGGGAAAGGAAAGAAAATAAGGGAAGGGAAAGGAAGGGAAAGAAAATAAGGGAAGGGAAAGGAAGGGAAGGGAAAGGGAGGGGAAGAGAAGGGAAGGGGAAGGGAAGGGAGGGAAGGGAAGGAAGGAAAGGGGAGGGGAGGGGAGGGAAAGGAAAGGAAGGAAGGAAGGAAGGAAGGGGAGGAGGGAGGGAGGGAGGAAAGGAGGGAGGGAAGGAAGGAGAGAGGGAAGGAGGGAGGGGAAGTGGAAGGGAAGGAGGGAGGGGAAGGGAGGAAGGAAGGAAGGGGAGGAGAGAGTGAGGGAGGAAAGGAGGGAGGGGAAGTGGAAGGGAAGGAGGGAGTAAAGGAAGGAAAGAAGGAAGAAAGGAAGGAAGGAGGGAGTGAAGGAAGGAGGGAGGGAGGGAGAGAGGGAGGAAGGAAGGAAGGAAAGAAGGAAGGGTGTATCCAAAGCAGGCACTTTCCAAATACATATGTTTGTTTTATACCAGTATCTCCTAACCAGCTTTTTGAGGTACACATGTAGTATACAGTATGCTGTATTTCTATTCTTCTTTCTTGAGCTACAAAGTCCTACACTGAAAATGTCACTTAGGAATTGCTTCATGTCACATTGATTCTCCAGAGCCTGTTCTCACTTCTAAATCAAGTGAAGATTCTCAGATTCTTTATTCATCGGATTCTTTCTGTTCATCCAGAGGATCTCTGCTTGTAATATATTATTATATTATATTATATTATATTATATTACATTACATTACATTACATTACATTACATTACATTACATTACATTACATTACATTACATTACATTATTATATTGCCGCCTATTTACCCGTGGCAACTCAAGGCGGCTTACAGAATATAAAACCACATTTAAAACAATAAAACTAATAAAAGGAATCAAATAAATTAATATAATAAAATCACCACCACCAGTGTTCCTGCGGATAACGTGTTACTGTATAAAATATAAGTTTATTTCTGAAATATCATACATTCTGTTGACCTTCGTGCACATCCACAGCTTAAGGTCCCAAGATCAATTCTAAATTAAAAGTATGTTTTTTGACAACACTGAGATATTTATGAAACATAGAGCCTTTCCAAAGCAAAATTAACAATAATTAATACTTCGCCCAACAAAAGTCTTAGCTACAGAGTAGAGGTAGTCCTCGATTTACAATCACAATTGAGCCCAAAATATCTGTTGTTAAGTGAGACATTTATTAAGTGAGATTTCCCCCTTTTTATGACCTTTCTCACCACAGTTGTTAAGTGAATCGTCACAGTTGATAAGTTATTAACATGGTTACTAAATGAATCTGGCTTCCCCGTTGATTTTGCTTGTTGAATGGGTCATAGTAACGGTCATAAGTATGAGTCAGTTGGCAAGCTGACTGGGAATTTTGATCACACGATCATGGAGATCATACTACCAAGGTCGTAAGTGGGGGGGAGGGGGGAAATGGTCATAGATCACTTTTTTCAGGGCCGTTCTAACTTTGAACGGTCAGTAAATGAACTGTTGTAATCTGAGGACTGCCTGAACTTAGAATCTTCATCTATTTGGAGACTTTATCTGGAGATAGCTAATGCCTCCTCTGGATGAGTGATCATGTTATAAAGCAGATTAGAAGCGAAGAAAATGTGGATTTGCGTGATAAGTCCAAGGCCATGCTTTTCTTCTCAAAAACAGCCCTAAAATGCCCTGTGGCATGACTAATTGGGAAAATAATATCTGTTTTCTTCCGGAATGGAGGCTTGACATTATGAACTACCCATTTCAGGCAGGTATTTGTCTATCATCACTTGTTTCCTTTGTCACATGGAGTTCTGTAATTTTTGGATAAGGAAGGATCCAATGCCTCCGTCCAGGCTGTACTTTTCCTCCTGCTTTGACCTTATGAAATATTTATTTATTATTTCATTTATATTGCTGCTCCAACTGAAACTAACTCTGAGTACCGTATTTTTCGGAGTATAAGATGCACATTGTCCCCCCACAAAAAAGAGGGAGAAAATCTGGGTGCATCATATACATTGAAAACAGCATTTTTAGCCTCCTGAAACCCACAAAACTGGACGTGTAGAGGCTTTGGGAGGCTTGCAAAGTGCTCCTGGGGGCTGGGGAGGGCAAAAATAATCAAAAAATGAGCCATTTTTTGCATGTTCTCCCCCACCCCCACCCCCACCCCAGCTCCCGGGAGCACTCTACAAGCTTCCCAAAGCTTATATATGCCCTGCTTTTTGCAAAAAGGTGGGCATTTTTTGGGAGGTTTGGAGAGTGCAAAAACCTTTTTTTAAAAAAAAAAAAATTGCCTCTTCAAAACCTTGGTGCACCTTATACTCCGGTGGGTCTTACACTCTGAAAAGTACAGTAATCATCTTTCTAAAAACCAGTAAATTCCCTTTCAATCGAAATTTCACTGCTGGCCTACAAATATTGCCAATAATGCACAATAATTATTGTGGCAATAATACGCAAGTGGTTTGTCATGGTTTTCTTCTGTTTCTCCCTATCTAGCCTATTGAATAGTATTTCCTCATTCTTTTACACAACTATTAACCAAGCAGGATAGTTCAGAAAGTATAGTTTTTTTTAAAAAAAAAATGAAGATGGCAGCCGTCAGAATGCAATGGATGTACCACCTTTGTTTGTTTTTTTGTGTGTGTGTGTGTCCTTGACAGTTCATTTAGTGACTGTTCAAAGTTACCCGGGCACTGACAAAAGTGATTTACGATCAGTGGTGGGATTCAGCCAGCTCGCACATATTCAGGAGAACCGGTTGTTAACTTTCTAAGCAGTTTGGAGAACCGGTTGTTGGAAGAAATCTCCTTTTGTTTTTTTTCCCCACTTTACAGGGCTAATCCTGTAAGGAAGGCAGGAAGGAAACATTCTGGTGGTGTTTCTAGCCTAATCTTTATTGCCTTGCTTACAGAAACTGCCTCTCTGGTTAACCCTTATTACATTGTAACAGCTAAAGTGAAGCACCCATCGACGTGAATGATGTTGAGTTGGCCACACCCACCCAATCACATGACCACCAAGCCCCGCCTACCCAGCTGGTCATTAGGGCAGAGAACCAGTTGTTAAATTATTTGAATCCCACCACTGTTTACGATCATTTTTCAAACTCATGACCATTGCAGCATCCTCATGGTCACCTGAACAAAATTCAGATATTTGGCAACTGACTCGTATTTATGACGTTTGCAGTGTCCCACAGTCATGGGATCCCCTTGATAATCTTCTGACAAGCAAAGTCAATGGGGAAATCAGATTCACCGAGCAACTGTGTTACTCACTTACCAACTGCAGTGATTCACTTAATACTGTAGCAAGAAAAGCCACCAAATGGGTCAAAATCACTTAACAAAACTGTCTCACGTAGTCACAGAAATGTAGGGCCGAAATCTGGTCCTAAGTCGAGGACTCCTTGTATTGTCTGTGCGCCACATGACTTCTGGACGCGTGAAAGTAGCAGTTAACTAGAGGAGCCCCTTATAAGAATTTGCATCAAGCAGTGGCAGAAAAGAGGCGTAAAAATGGAGGTGATGGCTGAAGAGACATGGACATCCACTCTCCCAATCTCCACAGAAGTTGATAGCAATCTAAGAAGGTCCTTGTTCTGACTTAGACTTCACAAAATCACAAAGCAGACTCCTTGTCCCAACAAAAAACCCTTTTATTAAGCTAATGCAAATTCCTTTAATTCACAGCCAGCAAAGTCCGGGCAAACAATCTTTCAAGGGTGTATTTACAACCACAGACCTTATCAGGCTTGGAGAGCTGCCAGGCAGATATCTTCACAATGCTGTACAAGACAATAATTGGCAAGGAATCTCTGAGAGTCATGAACAAATCTTCACACTAATGAAACAAACAAATTGTCTCCTGCAAACTCCCCTTTTGCTCCTCTTTATTCCCTCTGGGTGGCGCCATTCACTATCCACCTGTGCCTTTACTCCCGAGTCGGCCCTTGTTCCTTAACTGTTCCCTTCTCCTGGCAACTCTGTGCATAAGCATATTGGGAACAGGCTCCAGCTGTTCTTCTGCCCCACTGATCTCTGACTCCGAAGGCAGCTGATAACTGTCAGACGGCCCTGGCCTCATCTCTGCCTCCAATGCAGAGCCCACATCAGAGCCTTCCCCAGACTCCAGGATTGGCCCATGTTCCTCCCCAACCTCCTCACTGTCTCCGCTAGTGGGCCACAACACTCCTTCTACTTTCAAGTCTGTAACATTCAACTCATAGTGAAACAAATTAGCAGAACTTCAGATCCTTGATCTGAAAATTGCTATTTATAAAGCTTTCATTGTTCAAAGGACTCTTTACAGGAACTACAGAGTTTTCTAAATGTCTTTCTAGACTGTCTGGTGTTTTTTTTAAGTGTACTTTTGTGCATTCATTGTCTCCCTCTGAGGTGTTATTTAAGCAAATCAGTTAGATGTGGTGCATTTTATGTGGTGCATAGACAAGTGGATCTTGTCTTACGTTACACCTGTGTAGAAAAAATATAGCCTCAGGACTCGAGGCTTATACAATAAGTACAAAATTGTAAAAATTCAGGAAGCTTCGCTAATAAGGAAGCAGAAGAGAAAGGAAAAATTAAGGCCACGGTTCTAGATAGAAGAGCAGTTTTTTCAGAACAGGGAGATTTTGGGTCAAAGCTGCCAACTGGGAGGACAAATATTAGGACATCACAGTGAGAAGAATCTTATAATAAATTCATCTTAACCGGAAAAGAAATTCTGTGTGAGAGGAAAGCATTACATTCTTTGATGCCATTTCCCACACTCTTCCAACAATCCCACTACATTGCTATACACGGATACCCCTTAATCTTCACAGCATGGAGCAGGTTGGGAAAACCTGTATTGAGATTTAGTTCCTTGGATTTTTTTTTTTAATAAACTCCTGCGTACGTTGCCAGCAATTAACATGTTTATTTATAGTTCACGCATAACAGTTGCAGGTTATATAACTGCCTCCTTTCTAAGGTGGTAAATGCAAAGAAGAATATTCCTTTAAGAAGGGAGGGAGGGGAGGGAGGAGGGGAAGGGGAGGGGAGTGAAGGAAGCAAGGAAAGACCGAGGGAAGGAAGCAGAGGTGGTATTCTACCAGTTCGGACAGGTTCAACCGAACCAGTAGAGGAAATCATGGATGGCCTCGCCCACCCGCCCTGGCTCTATGGCATCCCATTTAGGCCCTTTTTTCACCAAAAGCACAATGCACGGAAGGCTGAGCTCATGCACGGAGGTAGCTGAGCACATGGGCACGCTCACATTTGCGAATCAATAGGGAATATAAGTAAATACCACCCCTGGAGGGAAGGGAAGGGACGGAAAGGAAAGGAAAGGAAAGGAAAGGAAAGGAAAGGAAAGGAAAGGAAAGGAAAGGAAAGGCTGAACTAATGGCCCAGTATTGTTCTGAGGTTTCCAAATTCCAGTATTGTATTCTTTGGTCCCTAGTCATAACCACTTTTAAGACTATGTTGTAAACCAAAGTCAAGTGTTTTCTGGTTCCTATTATTAAATTTATGGTTGTAATATAATGTTAGCCAGTAGCCAATTGCTATTATTTCAGGCTGAATGGGAGTGATAAAGCAAGGGGGAAGGGGATGAGACAACTAAGAGTTTTTGTGCTCTTACAATTTGTACAGTTTGTCTCTCTGAATATCATCTGAACAAATAGCTTAATTCTGCCCAGAGTCATTATCTGTACTATTCAAGCAATCGCGTTCCAAAAATTAAAAATCCAGAAGGTTAAAGAATTATTTATATCTTTTTACAAACAGCAAGAAGCAGCCGTACTATACCTTAAACTCCCCAAACCTTTGCATATTCATCATGAAAATTACTTTGTGTTTAATATTACTTATCCAATGGTTTGTTGTTTTGGCTTCCATGCTCGGTATGTTGCCAGCCTATAAAGTCTCTTGACAGTTATAATAATAAAAATAAATGTAAAATAAAGACTTTAAAAACAAAACAGCAATTAATATCAATGAAAATAAGTACCACACATAGAATTATATAAAAATTAACAATTTAAACAAAAATATACAAATGTGGTGGAATCTGGCACTGAGTTAAGGGGAGGAGTGAAACAGTTGAGTAGACTTGATCTCTTTTGGGAAGGCAGAGGCTGAAGTATTTACCTTGTAGACATCAAAAGTGTTTTGAGGGCTTTTCTACAAGAAGATATTCCAACCAGTTGAGACAGCAATAGAGAAGCCCTCAACCCAAATCCTTGCCAGATAAGCTGTAGTAGCCAAGGATGAACCTCCTCAGAAGACCTGAGGCAGGAGCAGAGATGGTATTCAGCCAGTTCTGACCAGTTCTAGCAAACCAGTAGAGGAAATTTTGAGTAGTTCGGAGAACCGACAAATACCACCTCTGGCTGGCCCCGCCCCATCTATTCTCTGTCTCCCGAATCCCAGCTGATCGGAGGGAATGGAGATTTTGCAGTATTCTTCCCCTGCCACGCCCACCAAGCCATGCCCACTAAGGTACACCATGCCCACCAAACTACGCCCTCAGAACTAGTAGTAAACCAGCCTCCTGAGACCCAACTGATCAGCTGGGTCTTCTTTTGTTTCCCTGCACAGGAGAATGGAGCTAGAAAGCAGGTTAGTGGGGTGAGGAGGAAATGGGGATTTTGCAATATGCTTCCCCTGCTATGCCCACCAAGCCATGCCCACAGAACTGGTAGTAAAAGATTTTGAATCCCACCACTGGACATACTCTCATGAAGTTTGAAACTAAGTCATTGATGTCATTCATGCCCACCTTAAGCATGAAAGTCAGCTGGATGACTTTGAGTCAGTCATTCTTTCTTAGCCAAACGCACCTTCCAGGGTTGCTGTTGTGGACAAAATAGGAAGAGGAAGGAGTATTGTTGTGCTTGCCACCTTGAGTTACTTATAAAGTTATAAAGGCGGGGTAAAAATCGAATACATCAGATTACATATGGCAGTGATATGAATTAACAGCTAGTGCAGTATTTGAAATAGGAGTGTAACAACTTATTCCAAGAGATTCTTTGCAGTCTTCATGAGATCTGCAAAGTTGTGTGTGTGTGTGAAAAATTTATATTATTTTGATTTTGTTTGATAAGCAGATATATACGTTTTTTTTAATAATTAGTAAGCTGAAGTTTCCATCTGTAGCATGGCTCCATCTAAATACACTGTACTACAGTCTTATCATCCCTAGCTTCTATGCCAATATTAAGTGAGAATAATGGGAAGTACAGGTAGTCCTCGACTTACAACAGTTCATTTAGTGACCATTCAAAGTTACAACAGCACTGAAAAATGTGACTTACAACCATTTTTCACAGTTACGACCCTTGCACAGTTGAAAGTAAAGGTAAAAGTTCCCCTCACACATATGTGCTAGTCGTTCCCAACTCTAGTGTTTATCTCCGTTTCAAAGCTGAAGAGCCAGCACTGTCCGAAGACGTCTCCGTGGTCATGTGCCCAGCATGACTAAATGCCAAAGGCACATGGAATGCTGTTACCTTCCCACCAAAGGTGATTCCTATTTTTTCTACTTGCATTTTTACATGCTTTCGATCTGCTAGGGTGGCAGAAGCTGGGACAAGTAACGGGAGCTCACTCAGTTACGCGGTGCTAGGGATTCGAACTGCCAAACTGCCGACCTTCTGATCGACAAGCTCAGCATCTTAGCCGCTGAGCCACCACGTTTAGGGTGTTTAGAGCGTGTCAAATTTTTCAACTTTCAATTTCCAAACATTACGGATGCTCAAAACTAATGGCTAGCCTTGGGGAATGTGAAGATATATTGGTTCTTTTATTGTAATTTAGAGGTGCTTGGTGAGTAACTACATAAACATTATAACTTTTTAACCTGTTGTTTCTTTCATCATGATCATGTGATCAAAATTCAGAGGCCTGATATTTAGGACCGTTGCTGTTTTCTCAAGGCCGTGTTATCCCCATTGGTGACCTTCGACCAGCAAAGTCAATGGGGAAGCCAGATTCACTTAACAAGCGGATTCAGGGTGGGCTTCAAAAATATTAGCAACAGGTTCTCTGCCTGGTTGCTGGGTGGGCGTGGCCATAGTGGGCGTGGCCTAGTCAGCCTCCTGCACCACAGCGGGTGGGGGGGAATTTGCCCTCCCCAGGCTCCGGAGGCTTTTCTCGAACCTCCAGGAGAGCAAAAATGGCCTCCCCAGGTTCCGGAGGCCCCCGGGAGGCCGGAAATGGGCCTTCCTGAATTTCTGGTAGGCCTGTTTTTTGCCTGCGCCCCCCTCCCTCACTCCCTGCACTTACCTGCATCCAAAATGGGCCATGTGGGGACTCTTAGGAGGGGAGGGGCAAGGTGGGTGGGGCCAGCCAGGAGTGGGATTTGGGGATTCTCCAAACTGCACAAAATCTTAGCTATAGGGGTTCTCCCGAACCCCTGCAAACCCCCAGCAGCCCACTGCGGTGATTCACTTAACAACTGCAGCAAGAAAGGTCGTAAAAATGGGGCAAAACTCACGTAAGAAATGTCTCCCTTTGCAACAGAAATTTTGGACTCAATTGTGGTCGTAAGTCGAGGAGTAACTGTACCAGGCAAAACCATCTGGTCGCTGCTAAGTTAAGAAGGCTCGATAGAAAGATATTGGCAGCTTCTGTTTTTATCCGTCTTATACCAATCCCTCTAAAAAAAAAACTACAGCACCACAGCCTCTGGGATTCATTTTAGTCAAAGACGATGCCAGGACTGAGTCTGTGCAATCTGTACAGAATACATTCTACTCCCTGCAATGCATCTGAAGAAAAGTTTCCAATTATCTGGGGTGTCAAACAGACTTGTTAACCTTATGAAACTGTGAGAGATGGCATCATCAATTCCTCTTTTTTGTTCCCTCCATAGTCTTTTGATCTCTCTTTTCTGAGCAACTTCTGAAAAGCTGGTCACCAAAGAAAACAGGATGCGCCAAATAAATGCGCCATTTATTTTATTTTATTTTATTTACCTACCATATTTTTCAGAGTATAAGACGCACCTTTTTCCCTCAAAAAAGAGGCTGAAAACATGAGTGCATCTTATACACTAAATACAGATTTTTTTGCCTCTCAAAACTCCGCCCCTTCACCAAAATGGCCGTGCATAGCCTTTAGGAGGCTTTCAGAGAGCTCCTGGGGGCTGGGGAGGGCAAAAATGACTGAAAATGGGCTGTTTTTTGCCCAATTTCCCCCCCCCCCCCAAGCCCCCAGTAGTACTCTATAAGCCTCCTAAAGGCTATGCATGAAACAGGCAAAAAACAGGCCCATTTTTGCAAATAACAGGCCATTTTTTGCTCATGGAGGGGGCACACCCAAGGAGCACTCTGCAAGAGGCTATGGGCCAGGAAAATGGGCCATTTTTGGGAGGTCTGCAGAGTGCAAAAAAACCTTTTTTTTTTTTTATTCTGCCTCTTCAAAACCTTGGTGTGTCTTATACTCCGAAAAATACGATATTTTGTTTGTCAAACATGTATGAGATAACAGATATAAGGATAAACATGGACACGAACACAGGAAATGGGTACGAATAAATGGGGACAGTAGGACAGAGATGGTAGGCACGCTGGTGCACTTATGCACACCCCCTTTACACACCTCTTAGGAAAGGGGTGAGATCCTTGCTAGACAGTTTAAGGTTAAAGACATAACTGGGGAAATAAGCCAACTTTCTCTCCATGGCATTGGGAAATATGAAAGGTTGTCTAGTTTAAATAAGCCAAGGACATTGGGGAGGGGGAAGAATTTCCCCATCTGTACCCATCCATCAAGAACTGGACCAATACACTTGAAAGAAATTTGGTAACTGTTGATGGGCATTTATTGAGTCAATTCAATAAATTCTTATCTTTTCCATGCAAATGCAGTAGGTTTCTCAAAGGAAATATATACAAATCATGATAGTTAGTCCTGACAACAACTGGTTGGGTAGCTGTGATACTGGAATATAATTGCAGGCTTTTAAATGATGGCTTGCCCCCAAACAACAGATTGATATTCTCTCCCCCTGTCCCTCCCTCTCTCCCTCCTTCCCCCTCCCTCTCCTTCTCCCTCCCTATCTCTCTGTCTCTCTTTGCCAATGTCATTAGTAGTGTTGTATGGATCTTCAAAGGAGCATTTTGCTTTCTTGATGTAGCCCATTAAAATGAAGCAAAATACATCCTTTCTATTGCTGCTTTGCCTCACCGGTTTATTTTTAGTAAATTACTTTTTTTTTTACATTTCTTGACTCTGGGTGGCTCAGAACAATATTGCATCAATCAAATTTTCTTGCAATAAAATCAAGATTAAAAACTACAGTGTAGGGCCACATAGTCATTTAAGAGCAAAAAGACAAACTTATAACCTCCAATACCAAAATAGCAGCCAACATTCCTTCAATTTATCCTCCAAAATCTTGGCCAAAGAGCTTAGAGATTTACTAAGAGAAGCAAAGAAGCTGATGGGGAAGGCTTCCAACATTTAATTGAAACAACAACTCATTGACATCAAAAACTCCATGAGCCACTTTTTCACAGCAATAGCTTCATGGCCATGCCTTTCTGAAATTTCTCACCTTTAATTAGGTAACTGTAAAGGTTTCCCTCACACATATGTGCTAGTCGTTCCCGACTCTAAGGGGTGGTGCTTGTCTCCATTTCAAACCGAAGAGCCAGCGCTGTCCAAAGATGTCTCCATGGTCATATGGCTAGCATGACTAAATGCCATGGGTGCACGGAACGCTGTTACCTTCCCACCAAAGGTGGGTCCTATTTTTCTACTTGCATTTTTTACCTGCTTTTGAATTGCTAGGTTGGCAGAAGCTGGGACAAATAACAGGAGCTCACTCTATTACATGGCGTTAGGGATTCCAACCGCCGAACAACCAACCTTTCTGATTGACAAGCTCAGCGTCTTAGCCACTGAGCCACCGGGCCCCTTTAATTTTCCTTTATTCCCTTTCTATGGAATATTGACCTCTAATTTATTCAGAAGGCCAAATGCGAATCAAAACAGAAATGAAAGTTTCTTCATGACTTTTTGCTCAATGTTAACCCTCTTTCGGTCAGTGTCAGTTCCCACATGCCTTCATAGAATTGATTCATAAATCAATTGTTTTCCACTGTGCAGCCAATAACAAAAAAAGGAAATTAAATTCCAATGCCTCAAATTCCAACCGCCAAACTACCGACCTTTCTGATTGACAAGCTCAGCATCTTAGCCACTGAGCCACTGAGTCCCTCACCTTTAAGTACAAAGCAGTAATATACTATCTGCAACCCTGGTTTCCTAAACAGCTATTAAAATGGTTAAAAATAAATATTTTATATTTATAATTTTTTACTTTAATAAAAGATCAGGACATTTTGCATTGCAGACGACATTAGAAATCTTACATGCAGATTGCTTTACTTTTTTCAAGAATCAATGTAATTTAAATAACCAAAACTATGTGACATGATAGCAGTATTCCAGTATTTGAGGGGCCGCTGCAAAGAAGAGTGGGTTCAAATTATTATCCAAAGCACCAGAGGGCAGGAAAAGAAATAATGGTTGGAAATTAATCAAGGAGCGATCCAACCTAGAATGAAGGAGAAATTTCCTGACAGTGAGCACAATAAACCAGTGAAACAGTTTGCCTTCAGAAGTTGTGGGTGCTCCATCACTGGAGGTTTTTAAGAAGAGACTGGACAGTCACTTATCTGAAATGGTGTTGGGTGTCCTACTTGAGCAGGGGGTTGGATTAGAAGACTTAAGACCAGAGAACTAAGGAGACATTTCCTGATAGTTAGAACAATTAATCAGTGGAACAATTTGCCTCCAGAAATTGTGAATGTTCCAACACTGGAAGTTTTAAAGAAGATGTTGGATAACCATTTGTCTGAAGTGGTGTAGGGTTTCCTGCCTAAGCAGTGGGTTGGACTAGAAGATCTCCAAGGTCCCTTCCAACTCTGTTATTCTATAATCTAAATTATCCTAGAATAGAGTAGAGTAGAGTAGAGTAGAGTAGAGTAGAGTAGAGTAGAGTAGAGTAGAGTAGAGTAGAGTAGAGTAGAGTAGAGTGGCGTGGCATAGAGTAGAGTAGAGTAGAGTAGAGTAGAGTAGAGTAGAGTAGAGTAGAGTAGAGTAGAATGGAACAAAGCAGAAAGAACAGAACAGAATTCTTTATTTGCCAGGTGTGATTGGACACACAAGGAATTTGTCTTCAGTGCATAAGTTCTCCGTGTAAATAAAAGACATAAATCATGATCATAGTCATCATAAGTACATTCATCATGGATCATGATACAACCCTTAGTGATAGCCATAGGTTACTAAATAAGCAGTCAACATAAAGCATATTAGGAAACTAAATAAAACAATATGAACCATAAAGATACAATTTATTTAGACCCATTATGTGAAGATCTGAAAAGGGTTCTAATCCTGGGAAAATTGGAAGTAAAGAGAAGACTTCCATAGTTCCTTCCAGCTCTATTCCATTCTAATTCTATCTGTGACCAAACTATCCACAATAATTGCTTTCTCCATCGTCATTGCAGTGCCTAGTTCAACACAGTTTATACCTTTCTACTTATGACTCAGTTGGCTTTATTTAATCACCCATCTTTCTCATGGCTTCTGCTCTTATTGAAGAACAGAAGGAAATTTTACCTAGGCTTCTGTAAAGTCTTCCTAAGGAAAGAAAGAAAAATATTGGAGGCAATATGTTTCTGCTTACTTTCCCCTGGTCGTCTCAAAGCTGGGGCTTCTGTTATCTTTAGCCTGCTGCCCACCGTTGTTGCCGTAGCCCGAGTGCCTGGAAGTTCTGCTCACAACTGGACTTTTCGGTGCTTCCTTTTCAAGGGGACCCTTTCGGGGCTGGATCTGTGCTGGATGCCCACCCTCCTTAGGCCGGATCGATGCCTTGGCATGTGTACCACTACCATCACTGTCCTTTTCTCTGCCAGGAGTTTTAAGAGTGATATTTTCACCTTGCTCCGTTGTAGCTGGAGTTGGCGAGCTTTGAATTTCCTCCTGGGTGGTAAGAGGGCTGTGTTTTATGTCCCATCCATCCTGTTTGATAGTCAGCACAGAAGTGGGATTCTGAGGAGAATCTGGTATTGACGATGTTGCCTCCACACCTCCAAGGCTCTGGACTTCAGGAACAGTCAAACCAGGATGACTTACTTCCACTGTGCTAGAATCCAAAGTCGTAACCACAGCTGGGTCTGTTGAATTGGCTTCTGCGAAGGTTAGTAAAAGCAATATTGAAAATACCTCCCACATTCTCTTGTCTTGCGAGAACCTCATGGTGTCCTTCATTTGGTCCTCAGCAGAGGCCCTCTGAAATCTTTCACTTGGTTCTGTGGCTTTCACCCTGGATCTGAAACCAAACGCTGGATTGCGAGGTTGTGTGTTTGTGGGAGAGAAAGGAAACAGGTTTTTGAGTATTGGAGAGTAGACTGAGGAAGCTCCGTTTCCTGTTTCTATGGGTTCCCTTGTGACCTGCGACCTCTTGGAGCCGTGGAAGCAAAATTCCTCTGAGGAAGATTATACCAATTGTCTTTTGTTGAAGCTAGAGGAGAGGGAATGGCATCATGCAAACATGGAAATGTGCTGTCAGTGAAATCAGTTCAAGGCAGATGGGTGGGGATGTTGAGTAACTTCCCTTTCACATGGAGTAGCTGCAGAGAACACCAGGGACCTGTCCAATGTCCCTCTTGCATAACCATTCCATGAAGTAAGGAAATCTCAAGTTACGTCTTCATTACAATTAGTCCTTGACTTATGACCTTAATTGAGCCCAAAATCTCTGTTGCTAAGCAAGACAGTTGTTAAGTGAGTTTTGCTCTGTTTTACATTCTTCTTTGTGCCACAATGATTAAGGGAATCACTGTAGTTGTTAAATTAGTAATATGGTTACTGGATTACTGGATTAACCAATCCAAAACACTTAAGTGAATCTGGCTTCCCCACTGACTTTGCATGTCAGAAGTTAAGTTCTGGTTTACTTACTAGATTACTAGGTAACTAGATTACTAGGTTACCCAATGCCCAAAGTTAAGTGAATCTGGCTTCCCCACTGATTTTGCATGTCAGAAGTTTGCAAAAGGTGATCACATGACCCCGGGACACTGCAACTGTCATAAATATAAATTAGTTTCCAAGTTTCTGACTTTTGATCAGGTCACCATGACGTTGCTGCAACGATCATAAATATTAAAAGCTGTCATAAGTCACTTGTTTCAGGGCCATTGTAACTTCAAACAATCCCCAAAGGAACTGCTGTAAGTCCAGAACGACATATAATCATTATCTGCTTTTGCTCTCAACGCCATAATGATCTAGCTGTATACTGTATCTGTTCATGTTTATATGAATATCTCATCCTTATTCCAAAGCTCAGTATGATCTTTAATGTATTCCTCATAACAGCATTACATAACAGAAGATAGTAAAATAAGAACTAGACCCAGGGGTGGGTTCCGGCAGGGCAGTAACTGCCAATTGGGTCGTGCTTGATGCATGTTGTACGCACATGCACAGTGCAATAAAAATTGTTCTGTGCATGTGCAGAGGCAGAAAGCAAGATGGCGCCACCAGAGAACCAGTTCAGGGGCGTGGCAGGCCTGGGTGGTTGCCGCTTCCAGTTACCCAGGCCACCAAACCACTACCGGTTTGGCCAAACCAGTCCAAACCAGTATGAACCCACCACTGACTAGACCCCAGATTACCTTTAGCCTGGGGGTCTTCTGCCACTATAATTTCAATTTTCTATCACTACAAATACTTCTATGTATCTTTTAATCTGGGATGGTTGGTGCCACACATTAGTTTTATCCATTTTGAATGGCACATCCTCCTTTTTTTTGACAAGGCTTTGATTCTCTAAGGATACATGAAGTCCCCTGTTATCATCCTAAAAATGTCTCATTTCTTTCATCTGCTCAAGTAAGATGATCCAAAAGATTGATGGTTAGCACACAATGCAAGTTGCTATGCATGAAACACCTGCTTCAAATGCCCATTGTGGGCACTGATCGTTCCCTATCCCCAATTTTTCCCTAACTTACTTTCTCCACCTTCAGAATCATTCATATTATTAAACTCAACAGTCCTGATAAACTCCTCCACTTTGGGAAAACCAGAAATATCTATCATTGCTGTGACGCGATTTTTCATCTCCGATGCTCACCCCATTTTTAGCCACTGGTTATAGCATAGGGACACAGGTGGCTCAGTGGCTAAAATGCTGAGCCTGTCGATCAGAAGGTCGGCAATTCAGCGGTTCAAATCCCTAGCGCCGTGTAACAGAGTGAGCTCCTGTTACTTGTCCCAGCTTCTGCCAACCTAGCAGTTCGAAAGCACGTAAAAATGCAAGTAGAAAAATAGGAACCACCTTTGGTGGGAAGGTAACAGCGTTCTATGAGCTTTCGGTGTTTAGTTATGCCAGCTACATGACCACAGAGACGTCTTCGGACAGCGCTGGCTCTTCAGCTTTGAAACTGAGGTGAGCACCGCCCCTTAGAGTCGGGAACGACTAGCACATACAGTATGTGAGAGGGGAACCTTTACCTATAGCTGCAACGCAAAATCTTCAAAAAGGTAACAAGC
Organism: Thamnophis elegans; assembly: GCF_009769535.1. Classification (NCBI taxonomy): domain Eukaryota; kingdom Metazoa; phylum Chordata; class Lepidosauria; order Squamata; family Natricidae; genus Thamnophis; species Thamnophis elegans. The sequence goes on along the minus strand of NC_045549.1, from coordinate 15,038,353 downwards.
ATCTTCTGGTCGCCACGGAGTGATGTGAGTGGCTATATGCCTCTGGCTTAGCTTGTAGCACATCAGCTAATTGTAACCGAAAGGTGGACATCTCTGAGCAGATGTGGGCAGCTGCTGAAACAAGATCTCGTTTTCTCTGCTGTTAGTGCAAAGGTTCTCCACATTTCAGCAGCTGCCAGCATCTCATTAACAGCTTTTCTTGTGAAATGGGCAAGACATAAACAACTCACATTAGCCGGATGGAGCCGCTGTGCTAACATGTGACTGTCACACTTAATCATACACCGAGCAGGACTGGAAAGAAACGATTGAACCAGATATTTTGAATCGCTTGTGTTTATGCCGCTGTGCTTTCTCAGAAGGTAATTGCTATGGAGGTGATCAGAGCAGGGTGTTCTAGAAAAGGAGAAGGAGGGACTCGTGAAACAGCAACGTCAAACTAAGACCCATAGCTAATTCAGGGCAGCAGATCAACCTTTCTGGTCCAAATCAATTAGTCATTGTTTCAAGAAGATTTTTCATGAGACCCGATAGCAGTCATAGGCCTGGATTTAATTACAGAAAACAGGTGGAACATATTCACCCAGGAGGAGGAAGGAGATACCACGGGCTTAATCATCCTCCATTGGAGGAAAGCCAATAATTTAACTTGAAATCCAGAAAAAATCAGAGGCATGAAATATATGGAGCATTTGTTAGATGTAGACAACAACCTGACAGTCAGGACTGTGATTTGTGGTTAGCCGCATAAAATTTGGTGAGCAGAAGCAATGCTGTTTTTTCTAAGTCTTATTAGTGTTGGAAGAAATCTCTAGCTGGTTCAATTCCAAGCGGGGAGAAAGACACTGGAACCCCGGAGGCTGATTGGAAAGATGGTTTATTGATGGACAGGACCCCATGGATTTGAGGTCTGGGCAGCTGACCACATGGAGTGGAGAGTGAGGGTTATTTTTACCCTCTCTTGGGCTTTGCCCTTGAGCTTCCTGTTCCTGTGCAAGAGCATGTATTCTATTGGTTGTTGTAGGGGTCACTGCTAACTTTGTAGGCTGTCTGAGTTCCAGGCTTGGTTGAAGCTTGCTCAATGATGTAATTAAGGGGTTTGTTGTGTCACGTGATGAGCTCTGCTGCTAGATGATAGAGAGCTAATCCTATTATGTCCTGATGGGTTATGTCTTAATCCCATCACCCTGGAGCTGAAGGTCTTTTGTCTTGTAGATAGGCTGGCCCAGTCCTGCTAGGGCTATTAAGAAAGGTGGGGGCTGCTTTCCTAGAGCATGTTTCTCCTTTAGGGAAATATAATATTCTGCGTTTTTAAATATTTCCCAAAATATTTCATTCTTCTAGGAGTGGAGTGGATGCTAACTTTCTACATTAGAAAAAAAAGGGGGCTTTCTGTTAACAACAACTGATGGGAAGTGACCAAAGGGGGGAAAAAAACCTAAGAGGATTAGCTTCCTCATTCTAAGAAGGGCTTTGTTATTATAGTAACAGGAGTAATAGGAAAACACACAACAGATTTCTTTCTGATGTCTATCAATCTAGAATTACACAATAACAACTAGCCTTGACTTACGACTGGAATTTAGCCTGGCAATTAGGCTTAATAAGTCACGATGGTCGTAGAGCAGGTCATCCAGAGGTGGTATTCAGCAGTTCTGACCACTTCTGGACAACCGGTAGTGGACATTTTGAGTAGTTCAGAGAACCGGTAAATACCACCTCTGACTGGCCCCACCCCCATCTATTCTCTGCCTCCCAAGTCCCAGCTGATCGGGAGGAAATGGGGATTTTGCAGTAACGTTCCCCTGGAGTGGGGAGGGAATGGGGATTTTACAGTATCCTTCCCCTGCCACGCCCACCAAGCCATGCCCACCAAGCCACGTCCACAGAACCAGTAGTAGAAAAAATGTGAATCCCACCACTGAGGTCATCACATGATCAACCTGATTTTACAAACTTTTTTGTTGCAGTTAAGCGAATGCAGCGGTTGTTGAGTGAATGCGGTAGTCATTAAGTGAACCCATTTTTCGCTATGGATGCCTTTATGGCCAAAACCCCAGAAGAAAACATTGGTTTCCCACAAAAATGTGAACCTCATGCTTCAAATGGCTGTAAAAGCAACACGACTGCTGAATGCCCCAAAATGTGGCCCTAACGGGTATGAGACCATTAGAACTTCAGAACCAAGTTATAAGTACCTTTGGGGGTGGGGAGAGATTGTTGTAACTTTGAGCAGTTGCTAAGTGACTATTCAGAACTTGAGACTACCTGTACCAAATTGAAAGTGACCATAGAGGTCATCTAAATGCAATTACCAGTCACAGCAATCCTGACACATAATTTTGTGGGTGGAGAACCTCAAGTAAAGAGGCAGGTTGATGAACAATTCCATGGTAAATGAAATCTTATTGCCAGCAAGTTTCAATTTGACTGAAATCTGTTTTCCTAAAATTTTCACTTGTTTCTGGTTGTGCTAACCTTAATGCAAGCATCTGTTCCGCGCATCATTTCCAGGGAATCATGAAATAATTAGAAAATGCTATTTAGGCTATTGTCCAGCTTTCAGCTCAGCGAAGGAATCGTGATGAAAGTATCACTGACAAATATCTACCCAGCCTTATCTTCAATACCACCCAACAGGAAAAGTTTATCACCTTTCTACATAATTGGTTCCACTATCAAACTGCTTTTGCTGTAACAAATTACCTTGCTGGATTCAGAAAAATGTGGTTTCATTTCCTACAAGCGCTCCTAATATATTTGGAACTTGCAGAACTGATGCATTCATATAAAAACGCAGATAAATTCTAGTCTATTCTAGTGAGGAATTGACAGGGTTTACATCAGGGGGAGGACATGACATTGTGCATGTCAGGATAGTACTAGGATATAATTCTGGTGCTTTCTGGTGGAGAGATAACCTTTCACACGTAATAATATGGAAAAGAATAGAAATACACAAATAGTATATTTTAATACAATCTGAAACACAAGGGAATCATTATATGGATAAAATGCCTAATGCATATGCATATATTTATATAATATTAGAGTATCAAATCTTTACAAGGGCTTCTTGGCAATTTACAATTAAATATAAGATTTAGAAATGTTGTTCTGACCTAGACTTCCCAAAATCACGAAGCAATGTTTGAAATGTTTGAAATGTTTATTGTATGCCGCCCTATTCCCGAGAGACTCAGGGCGGCTAACAAGCAGGGGGAATACAAACAGAAAAACAAAAAGAACAAGCAAGTTAAAAACACAGCAACAGTCGCAACAATTCAAGTGGGGCTGGGAACTCATCAGCCCCAGGCCTGCCAGAACAGCCAGGTCTTAGTGGCTTTGCAGAAAGCCTGAAGGGTGGTGAGGGTCCAGATCTCCGCGGGGAGATCGTTCCAGAGGGCCGGAGCAGCCGCAGAGAAGGCCCTCCCCCGAGGAGTCGACACGCAGATTCCTTGTCCCGACAAAACCCCTTTTTATTAAGCTAATGCAAATTCCTCTCATTCACATCCAGCAAAGTCCCGGCAAACAGTCTTTCAAGGGTGAATTTACAACCACAGACCTTATCAGGCTTGGAGAGCTGCCAGGCCGCTATCTTCACAATGCTGTACAAGACAACAATTGGCAAGGAGTCTCTGAGAGTCACAAACAATTCTTCACACTAATTAAGCGAACTAATTGTCTCCTGCAAACGCCATTCCCCTTTTGCTCCTCTTTATTCCTTCCGGGAGGGGCCATTCACCATCCACCTGTGCCTTTACTCCCGAGTCGGCCCTTGTTCCTTAACTGTTCCCTTCTCCTGGCAGCTCTGTGCATGCGCACATCGGGAACAAACTCCAGCTGTCCTTCTGCCCCACTGATCTCAACTCCGAAGGCAGCTGACAATTGTTGGATGTCCCTGGCCCCATCTCTGCCTCTGATGCAGAGCCCTCATCAGAGCCTTCCCCAGACTCCAGCACTGGTCCATGTTCCTCCCCAACCTCCTCACTCTCTGAGTCTGCCACCATCTCCACTGCCTGCTGGGGGCCACAACAACTGTATAAGGTTTAAAAAATATAAAATAGAACCACAAACAGCCACCATTACAAATACTTTTTGAGAAGAGTTAAAGAACTGAACACTTGGAGGAAGGAATAGAGCGATATTTACTGCGCAAGTTCTCACAAAATCACAAAGTGTGTCTTACTAATATCCGGTCTTTCCCACTAAGATGACATCTGTTGAATTTTTATTCAAAATAAGTTGGTGCATCTACAAATTAGACCAAGGAAATCTTATGCAACTATCCTCTGTTTTGTCCCCTTTTTTGTACTTTTTTTCCCTTTCTGGCGTACATTTAGAGAAATACACAACTCTGACAAAGCACTAAAGATAATGTGAATTTATTTCCAGAGATGAAGCTATGATTCAGCATATCTCAATGGTGTAACTCTCCCCAACCCAATTCTTTATGAAAGAGGAAGTGAAAATGGTGAATTTGTGAAATTCATTAAGTAGATGGTACATGGCTAAAGACGTTGCAACACCCTAATCAAAAAATAATTTAAAAATCCAAAATGTCCAAACAGGATTGTTTGAGAAAGAGGACCTGTGATGTAATTTTGGGGAAGAAAGAATGTAAAATTTTGTTTTATATTTTTTATGAAAGGCCTTGGGTTTTCCACCCTGCTGTTCTCCACTTCAATGAGAAGTAGAACTGCCTACTGTTTTGCAATTGCAAGAAAGCAATCCTTAATTCTGACAATTTGGGAAGAGTAGCCTGCCTTTGGGGGTTCCTTTTCAGGAAAGCCACAGGAGCAGCACACTAAGAATGAAAACTCAGACAAAGCAGAATTATTGCCGTGCCCCCGTTGGAGCCTGAATCTGCGGAGGAAGATGAAGCCAATGGAGATCGAGAGGGCAGCTTTGTTGGCTTTGGAGGAATGTGGGGAGAAGCAGACCAAGTCAGGCCAGGGCCTTTCAGGATTGGGACGGCTTCAGTGGTGGGATTCAGCCTGTTCGCACCAGTTTGGGAGAACCGGTTGTTAACTTTCTGAGCAGTTTGATGAACTGGTTGTTGGAAGAAATAATTAGGGCAGAGAACTGGTTGTTAAATTATTTGAATCCCACTACTGGATGGTTTGTAGGCAGGGAGGAGTAGGGGCAGGGTGACCAAGAGAGGGTAAGCAGTGAACATGAGGAGCAACAGAGCTCAGGCAATGAGCAAAGACCACTCCCTCCTGATTTCCAAGAATGGAGAATCGAGAGAAGGAGGGAACAATGGAGCCTGACTCAACAACTTGGGAGGAGAGCGCCCCACCCCTTTTCACAAGGCACACTTGGGCACTGAGCTTTAAGGAGACGCTGGGTGGAGGGGCATTCATGGAATTTTGTGTGCCGTTGATGTTGTTTGGAGTTCCCTGGACTTCTTGCTTCATTTCTTGCCTCCTGGGTTAATTGCTATGTTCCTTTGCTTCCTGGACTCATTGACTTATTCCAGTGGTGGGTTCTGGCTGCTGCTACCACCAGTTCGCTCAGGGATGCGCTGCGTGTGCATGCACAGTACTAAAAAAACAAGATGGCAATGCCTACGGTGCTGCTGAGAGAACCGGTTCAGGGGCATGGCAGGCCAAGTTACTACCTACTCAGTCAAACTGGGTCCGAACCGGTAGGAACCCACCTCTGACTTATTTCCTTGCCCTGCTGGATTGATTACTTTGCAGCCATTGTGCTCACAGCGTTGTGCTGGACTACTTGCATCCAGAAGCTGCTGGAGGTGTGTGTGTGGGTGGGTGGGTGGGTGTGGGTGTGTGATCACTTTGCTCTGGGACTTCCCATCAAAGTGGGAGCATTTGGGGAAAAGTTGGAGCAATAAAGGGGCGATTTGAACTATCAGCTAACTGTGTTGCCTCTGTGCCTTTCCCCGGGTCATCACAATTATATTTATATCTTCTTGTAAGTCATGTGAACTGCTTTCACTGTGGATGGTTTTAGAAACCAGATTAAAGTGCATAAAAATGCTTCCCCTCGCTTGCTTCCGCTTTTCTACTTCAAACATTTTATTTCATTTTCATTTTCCTTTATACAATCACTTAAATACTGTGCAGTTAAAAAGAAAAAAAAAGCAATAAATACAACTCATAACACTTCTATCCTTCATACACCCTTTCTTCTACCCCTCCAACTTTCATTTCTCCCCTCCAACAATCCCTTCTTCTACTTCCCCTCCCCCTCAACCATTCCTTTCTCCCCTTCCCACCATCTCACCCTCCTTACATTCCCTTCTCACTCCCTCTTCATTCCTCCCTCTTCTTCCGCTTTTCTGATTTGCATCGGGATGCGGAGATCAGTAGAGCCAGGGAATTGATAGAGAAGAATATGTGCAGCTCAGGGTTGAAACAAAGAGTTTTGTGACTTTGGTTGTTTTCTCGCCAACGTTTCATTATCCAAACGAGGGTACCGAGTTTGGGGTAATGAAATGCCAACAAGGAAACAACAAAGCTCAGAGGGACAACCAAGGACTGCTCAGAGTAAAAGGAATTAAAACCTTGTCTACTCTACCTGTTCTGCCCAAGCATGAGAATGACACATGGACTGTTTCTTGGGGAACATTCCCCAGTCTGCTCCGTCTTTTTGCTTCCCATCAAGGATGGAAATGCGTTCCGACTTCTACCAACACGGCACAGCAGTTCCTTCCTCCTTTTCTCAGGTGAAATTGAGATACTGTGGGTTTCTTTTTCTAGATCAAGGGCAGAGGAAGAATGATTCACTGGTAACTGCCCTGATGGCAAGGTGTCAAGTAGATAGAACAATCAACCCCAAGACACATTAAAAAAACCCTATTAAAAATACCAGTGGAAACCACCTGTCCTCAGAGACTTGTTTCACAGAAAGGAAATTGACACTTGATTTATTGGCACAGAACGGAGGGGGTCAGGGCCATGCTAATTGTTGTAGGAGGAAGCCTTCCTGAGAGCAGGACTCTGACCTAAGTAGCGATTTAAAAATCGGGTTTGTATAACCCTGAGAGGGGGGGTGAGATTTATTTAAGGAAAGCAGTGGTTATCACGGGTGGGTTCGCTCACGGACGCGGCACGCGCACACGCACATGTGCAATACTGAAAAAGTGATTCTGCACAGAAGCAAAAAAACAAGATGGCGCTGCTGTAGGCGCCACCGATAGAACCGGTTCGGGGACGTGGCAGGGCGAGTTACTACCTACTCAGCCGAACCGGTAGGAACCCACCTCTGGTGGTTATCAACCTTTTCTTTGCCACAAACCCCATGTAAATACCTCTTGTGGCCATGGACCATGCCCACAGACTCAACTCAAGATTTAAATCATCATTTCTTCAAATCTTTGCAGGGCCACTTTGACAACATCCTCCCTCCCCCAGGAGTCCATAGACCACAAGTAGGGAAGCAATGAATTATAGAACTAGGCAAAGTTTATCATCTAGCTAACTACATCCTATCAGGAGGGGAATCCAATAAGAACTACTCCTTGGTGTGTGCATCCAGAAACAAAGATTAGAAATCCCGTACCCAAAGCACAGCAGACAGAGGGACAAATGAAGAGTATACAAATCAGTGGTGGGATTCAGCCAGTTCGCACCCATTTGGGAGAACCGGTTGGTAACTTTATAAGCAGTTCGGAGAACTGGTTGTTGGAAGAAATCTCATTTTGTTTTTTTCTACTTTACAGGGCTAATCCTGGAAGGAAGGCAGGAAGGAAACATTCTGTTGTTGTTTCTAGCCTAATCTTTATTGCCCTGCTTACAGAAACAGCCTCTCTGGTTAACCCTTATTACATTGTAACAGCTAAGGTGAAGCGCCCATCAACGTGAGTGATGTTGAGTTGGCCACGCCCACCCAGTAACATGACCACCAAGCCCCACCTACCCTGCTGGTCATTAGGGCAGAGAAGCGATTGTTAAATTATTTGAATCCCACCATTGATACAAATATATCAGAGGTGGGCTGCTCCCAGTTTGGCCAACTGGTAGTGGCGGCGGCAGGAGGCTCTGCCAACCTTCCCCCACTCCCCGGATGCTTCTGCGCATGTACAGAGGCATCATTCGTGAGAGAGAGAGAGAGGGAGAGAGAGAGATCTTAAGTCTCTGTCTAGAATTCAGAATCCCCCTAATGGGAGTAGATGGTAGAATTAGATCAGGGTCTCCTTATGGAAGTAGATCATGACATGCTGGAAAATCTGTACCACTGAATTCACACCCCATAGCCACCCAAACATAACCCCTGGCCAGATGTTTCTGAAGCTGAAGAACAAATCGAAATCCAGCTAAGAGTTGCTTAAGACAGCTTCATTCCCAACTTGTTTAAGCACCACAGACAAGATGTTTAAAGCTGACATGCAAAAGTGATGCCCGGGACTTTCTTCCACTCTTACAAAACTTTTGCAGAACTTTTTCCCATCCCAGTGCTTTTGGGAAAGGATGTTGAATCAGATTTTAATTTGCTCAATTCTATTCAGTGTTGCTTGCTTTGTTCACTAGCAGGAACATTTGAACAATATTCGTGAGGAAACAAGAGAACTGCTAGTGATCTTTACTGCTAGTGATTTCTGCATTCAGCTCTTCATTTTCCTTCCCTGCACCATCACAGTCCCTCTGTTACAGCACCATTTCTCTGAGCAATATTATACAGATAATATGACTTGTAAGCACCATTGTGGTTTCTGGTTTCTTTCTAAGCTCCATTCCCTTTGCAGAGCATCATTCTCGTGTTTACAGAACACAGCCCAATTCTCTGCAAGTTCCATTGTGTAATAATCTCATCTACTTCTTGTTAGTTTCCCTATAAACTTCTGCTAAAAGATTTGAAGCAGCTAGTTTGAATTGACCCTGTGAAAGTCTGGAAGTATTGTTCCACATACTGGCCCTAGTGTTGTTGTTTTGAAACTAAGAACTGTTAGAAAACCAGCAGAAGTAGTAAACTTTCTTAAAAAGAGAATCCCCTTGTTCTTCTTTCAAGAGAAAACAGTTTGTATGCACACAAAGACAGGAAGCCTATATTCCATCTCAAAATTGTTGCTGAACTGTAATTTTAAAAGTGACAAAAGCAGAAGATCGTTATATGCAAAGGAAGCTGACATCCTACGCCACAACACATGTTTTTCATTTTGCTGTCATCGTGATTCCCCTCAGATGTGATGTTAGGAGCACCACGAGAAAAAACTAGGATGTAAATATCATAAAATAACCAGAGTTATTCTATTCTATTCTATTCCATTCTATTCTATTCTATTCTATTCTATTCTAATTTCTTCCAGCACTTTTCTACACTTCATCCATTCACATTGGGGGGGGGGGGCAGTAAATTTGCTTTAAGCATTCTTCATATATGAAGATGTAAACTTTAGAAAAGAGATGTGTTCTTGACTCTTTGATAGAAGTATTTGAAATATACTAATTCTCCTGGGTACATTATATTTAACTCAGTAATAAACAAAACATTAAAAAGTTTCACACTAGCCTAAAAGTGTTGATTTTATGATTTGGTTACTCAGTTGAGAATAGCAATAGCAATAGCAGTTAGACTTATATACCGCTTCATAGGGCTTTCAGCCTTCTCTAAGCGGTTTACAGAGTCAGCATATTGCCCCCAACAATCCGGGTCCTCATTTTACCCACCTCGGAAGGATGGAAGGCTGAGTCAACCCTGAGCCGGTGAGATTTGAACAGGCGAACTGCCGAACTAGCAGTCAGCTGAAGTAGTCTGCAGTACTGCATTCTAACCACTGCGCCACCTCGGCTCTATGAGAATGCTATCAAAAAATTCTAGGAAGTAGAACTTGATAACATGGAAAGTTAAATATGTTCTGGAGTAGCTTCTAGCTATAATTCATGTTTCTCTTTAATGCCGTAACTAAGTAATACAACTTTTTCACAAATTAATGTACTTCTTGTCATAAACACATTAATTTGTAACACATATTTTGCTTTATCTCTACACAGCACAAATTAGATAGTTGTTGGACATGGCTAAATCTGACATAAGTTTAATTGTGTCTGAAAAATACAGAAAGATTTTCTTACTCTGATTATTGGAAGAATGACGTGAAAATAGATATTTTAATCAGTCTTTCCCTCTTTTTATTGGTGTGGAATGATGTGATATTGTGCCCCAGAAGCAGAAAAGTATGCCTAAAAGAAACTGCCACTCATATTTCCTATTTAAAAATATATCCTCTAAAAGAAGAAAACTAGCATATTACTCACAGCCTACATACCGATACCAAAGAAAAGGGACTTAACCAGAAACCAAATGTACAAACTTCTGTATAATTTCCTTAATTTCACATGCTAGCAAAGTAATACTTGAGATTGGCCAATATACAATAGAGCCGAAAGTGGACAATGAAATGCCAGATGTTGTAGTTGGGTTTAGAAAAGGCCTTGAGAAACATATGACAAGCCTCAAATCATCACATTTTAGGCACATTATAATACTGGGAAAGAGGGAAGGAAACATAAAACCAGTAACCAGAAAAGTGTAACCACTAGTGAAGGTGATAGATGATTCTATTATAGTACTAATGGATGCACCATTGGAAGATATGAGGAAACAAGTTGGGAACAGATTACCCTGGAAGAGGTTGATCTGTGTGATCACTAAAAATTGACACCAATTTGATGGCACATAATTAGTCAACCAAAATTTCATATATGCAGTTATTACTATTAAGGTTGGTCTCACAATCAGTCAAATGTTTAGTGTGCAATTCAAACTATGCATCTACCAATCTTCTTTGCTGTAGCTGCTTTATTATTTCAAGTTCTTTCTTAATCTTCCTTATTTCTCAGTGATATTTCTTGAGTGAAATATCAGGGATATTTATTTCGGTCTTCTTTTTCATCAGTTTCTTTTCTTTCATCTGGTCTAGCTTGCTTGCATCTGATCTTAGCATGCTGATCTTCTTTTCCAGCCTGATTTTCCATTTTGATGGTGCCCTGTTGGCCTTTTTTTCTTGCTCGTTTATTTTACATCCAAGGTGTTCAGTTATAATTGCAGGCATGCTGTACATTACTTGGTTTGTTTCTTGCAGTGAGCTGTTGCTTATATTTGATATTACAGCATTGGCATATTTTAATACTTGTGCTAGCTGCTAGATGTAATAAGCTTCAGTGCTGACAATCTTATTCTGTTGTTATTGTGCTGTTCTGGATGTTCAGTTATTCTTTGTTTCAATACTTCATTTTTAGTTAGAGATCTTTGTTCTTTCTGAGGAACAGGCAGAGGAAAGGGTATTATTTCTCGCGGCCCAACAAAACCGCGCTCGTCAAAACAGCGGCGATAAAACCACGTCGCTAAAGCCGCAATGTCATCACCGCGACGTCATCACCGTGGCAACAACAGCGCAGCGACAGAAGGGCTCTTTAAAACTGCGCGGCGGCAGAAAGCCGATTTAAATTAAGGTAAGGGTTAGGATTAGGTTTAGGGGTTTAGTTTAAGGGCTCTTTAAAACAGCGCGGCGGCAGAAAGCCGATTTAAATTAAGGTAAGGGTTAGGATTAGGTTTAGGGGTTTGGTTTAGGGTTAGGTTTAGGTTTAGGTTTAGGTTTAGGGTTAGGGTTAGGGTTAGGGTGCTGAGTGCTTCGGAAGGTGCGGATTTGCCCTCCGCGGTTATGTCATCATGCTAGGGTCCCCTTTTTCCTTAGTGCTTTGGACGGCGCAGATTTGCCCTCCGCGCTTATGTCAGCGCGGATAAGGGCTTCGCAGTTTTGTCGGTGAACCTTTATTTCTCATATACTGAAGAAATGGAATCCAACCAGTCTGATACCTCAAAACCGTATTTTTCAGAGTATAAGATACTCCAAAGTATAAGACGCATCTAGCTTTTGGGGAGGAAAACCGGGGGGGGGATCTGCTTCTGCTTCCCAGCAATTTGCCTCCTTGCAACAAACAGCAAAGAGTACAGACAATATACACTGTTTGTAGTGTTACATTTCAGACTATACTTGTACTGATGCTGTTAAAATTGATGTGCTTTCTGGAAGTATAGTTATTCTCTGCTATTTAAAAGAAGATTCAACAGCACTGGGCCTCTTCAGATCAAGCATTTATTTTAAAAAGCTTCTTCATTTTGTTAAGCGGTGTAGAACAATAATAAACAATAGACTTTTTTAAAAAGTCTAATAAATTGAACATTCTATAGGCATTTATAGTTATTGACTAACCTTCTTGCAGCAAACAGCCTGATTAGCAGAAGAAAAAAGAATCTGCCTCTGCCTCCCAGCAATTTGCCTCATGGAGCAAACAGCAAGTTTCACTTTCAGGCCTCCAGATGTTAAACAGAACAGCTGTTTTAGGCCGCAAGGATTGCTATAGCCCAGGGATAGCTAAACTTTTTTGGATCGCGTGCCAAAAGCGGGGGGAGAAGTGCAGTGGGGTCGTGTGTGGGTGTGCCCACCCCTATAATGCTATGCATGTGACACCAGCGTGCATGTGTGCGTGACCAGCGCTCCCCCTGCTTTTGATGTGCTTTTTTCGCCTTTCCCAGGCTCCAGAGGCTTTCTAGGAGCCTGGGGAGGGCGAAAACACTCTCCCCTGCCCCTTCACTCTACATGGGGCAGCCCTTGAAGAGTGTTCGGAGACTCCAGCTGGTCCAGAATGCAGCCGTGCAAGCGATTGTGGGTGCACCCCGGTACACCCACGTTACACCTATCCTCCGCGAGCTGCACTGGCTACCTATTGGTCTCCGGATACGCTTCAGGGTGCTAGTTATCACTTATAAAGCCCTACATGGTATTGGACCTGGGTACTTGAGAGACCGCCTTCTGCCAATTACCTCCCACAGACCCATTCGATCCCACAGATTAGGCCTCCTCCGTATTCCATCTGCCAGCCAATGTCGGCTGGCAACTACTCGGAGGAGGGCCTTCTCTGTGGCTGCTCTGGCCCTTTGGAACGAACTCTCCGTGGAGATTCGGACCCTCTCCACCCTTCGGGCCTTCCGGACGGCCGTGAAGACCTGGCTGTCCCAGCAAGCCTGGGGTTGAGTTCCCCCCCCCCTCCTACTCGAATTTGCTGTGTCTGTTGTGCTTTTAAATTGTTCGTATTGTCTGATTGTTTTGTCTTACTTTTTGTAATTTCCCCTCCCTTGGCTTTTGTTCAGCTGCCCTGAGTCCCTTAGGGGAATAGGGCGGCCTACAAATTGAATAAACTCCAAACTCACAGAGGCCTTCTGGAGGCTTCAGGAGCTTCCCTGAAGGCTCTGGAGCGCAAAATAAATGGCCCTATGGGCACACTAGAATTTTGGGAATGGACTTCCGGTTTGCTCGTAGGGCCAATTTTCACCCTCCAGAGCTTTCAGGGAAGCCTCTGATGAGCAAAAAAATGGCCTTAAAAGAAGGTGGAAGTCAGCTGGCCAGCGTGCACATGCACGCCGGAGCTGACAGGGCAATACCTCACGTGCCCTAACAAATGGCCCCACGTGTCACCTGTGGCATACATGCCATAGGTTCGCCATTACGGCTGTAGCCTATTGCAGCTTCCGCAAGCCCCATTTTCCCTGTTTGCTGCAAGGAGGTAAATTGCTGGGAGGCAGAGGCCAAAGTGTGGGGGCCGGTAGGTGGGTGGGGCTATATTCAGTGTATAAGACGTCCCCAAATTTTCACCCTCTTTTAGGGGGGGGAAAGGTCCATCTTATACTCCGATGGGTATTTTTGTATAGCGCACTTCTTCTCAAGTGTTGAATACTGCCTAACACAAGTAGAAATGACAATTCTTGTCTGACTGAGGAACATAATTAAAGTAGTATTTTGGATACATATACTTTTCATACTATAGAATTGCTGGCCATATGGGCTCATTATCTCTAACCAGATTGTCATTATGATGCTGCCAGAGAAATAGTTGGCACTGTGACAGAAATATTCCATTTGGGAATGGGGACGATCTATTCTTTACAATAGTGACTTTATAAGTAACACGAATGTAAGAAGAAAAGGTTTCAGATGGTTTGTCCCTGGCAGATGCTTCATAGTCATGTTTTGATGGGAACTGAATTTAGAAAAATAATAAGCAGGACATGAAACCCTTTGGAATAACTTAATTGCTGTCTGTAGCATCACCCCAACAACCCAAGTACATAACCTCTTTTATAATAAAATGATTTAGCAATGGAATCCCCCATAGCAGATAGAAACAAACCCACCTCCTACCCAATAAATTATTCTTTCTCTCCAGCAAAATCCCATGCAGCGTCTACTGAGATTCTAAGCCAAATGTGGGCTTTGTTAGCTTCAGAGCTGTGATTAAATAGTGACACAGTGTCTTATTAAATGATCTACGTGCTGGGTATTTTTAAACCTTTTTGCAGTTTTCCTGGAGACAAAGGCACAACATAGGATTTGTTTGCTGCCTACAAAAGCTTATACTCCCAAGGAAAACAATCCAGTCGTTCTGTTTTGCTACTCTTTGAGATAAACAAAGAGTGTCAGACACCCGGAGACTTTAACGTTGGAGCCCTGGTGGGTTTAGGAAAATCGCTAAAAAACCTTGCCACTTCCTAAATCTACCTTAGCAGAGCAATGTTCCTATCTGGTGTTATTAGCAATTCGACTTATATACCGCTTCACAGGGCTTTCAGCCCTCTCTAAGTGGTTTACAGAGTCAGCATATTGCCCCCAACAATCCGGGTCCTCATTTTACCCACCTCGGAAGGATGGAAGGCTGAGTCAACCCTGAGCCGGTGTGATTTGAACCGCCGAACTGCAGTTAGCAGTTAGCTGAAGTGGCCTGCAGTACTGCACTCTAACCACTGTGCAACCTCGGCTCTATTGGTTGGTGATCATTTTTTGACCACTGCAGAAAAAAACAATTGCTACCAACCTGCTTTCCATTGAGGACCTGTACATTGCACGAGTCAAAAAGAAGACTGTGAAAATATTTACAGATCCCTCACATCTTGGACATAGATTGATTCCACTCCTACCCTCAAAACCAGGCCATAGAGCACTGCACATCAGAACAACTAGACACAAGGACAGTTTTTTCCCTGAACACCATCACTCTGCTAAACAAATAATTCCCTCACCATTCTCAAACTATTAACTAAGTCTGCATTACTATTACTATTAGTCTTCTCATCGTTCCTATCTCCCATTTCCTCCCACTTATGACTGCAGGATTGTAACTTTATGGTTTGTATCCTTACAATTGATATTGATATTGATTGCTTCCTGATTGCTTATTTGTACCCTATGATTATCATTAAGTGTTGTACCTTATAATTGGTGACAAATGTATCTTTTCTTTTATGTACACTGAGAGCATATGGACTGTTAGGAATATAATTCTAACAGTTGGCAATATATAAATCATGTAACAATGTTGTATCTGTTTCTTTAAACATGCTGTAAAATGTGATTGGTTCCTGTTTTTCTTCAATCGGCCATAAGAGGGAGCCAGAATGACTGTTAGTTCTCTCTCTGTTCATTAGATGCTGGGCTGATCTGATCTGAGTGCCGTGGCGTGAGCTATTGTAAGTTTTGCAACTGTTAGCAAACCTTGATTACTGGACTGATTATATGTTACTGGACTATGTTATTTGTATTATCCCTTTACTGAAAGACATTGATGACTGACTGTCTTAACCGTGAATGACTTGGACTTTTTGATGGACTCTGATACCTCTAGTTCCACGAAAGTAAAAGCCTATTTAAACTGCAGTGTCTCTGTATGCTGGTTTGTGTGTTCTCCAACACAACTCTCACAACGCTTCGCTGAACGTACTCACTCTCCCAACGGGAAGCTTACCTAACATGGACCAAAGTCAAATTCCTTGTGTCAAATTCACACCTGGCCAATAAAGAATTCTATTCTATTCTATTCTATTCCACTTATTTTATTCATCAGTCACCTCCAGACCTGGGGGCTGTTGACTCTCCATCTGAGGGCTGACAGGGATGGCCCAGGCTCCACCTCTTTCTCTCTCGCTCTCTTTCTGCCAGCTCCATTCCTTCTTCCCCCTCAGAGCTCCCAGATTGCCCTAATGCTAACCCTGACTTCCATGCCACCGCCGCCTCCTCCTCCTCTGATTTGGCTGCTGGAGGGCCCAGTGGCCAACAGGCCACAAAAGTCCCTTTTCTCTAACACCTATGGAGTCATGGGTCATCATTTCCTAGGGCGAGTCTGACACTACCTGTAATCATTTGAGAAGCTTTAAAAAGTGGAGATTGAAGGTCAAGAATTCTGGAAACACTGAAAAAACATTCCTTACATTTCTGCGTGACGCCGTCAGAAATGTATAACAGTGACAATGAGAAAATGAACCGGTACGGTGAATGAAGTGAGCATTCACAGTGTAGGTGTTTCCTATCTTCCATTCTACCACATTACCTTTTTTCAGTTGGACTAAGAGATTACTGTGTTATAATTTTTATTATGTTTTTAAAAACCTGTATATTATTTTGCTAATAGATTGGTTTCCTGACCATCTCCTTTGTGAAATTTAATCCGGTGGTTAAATTCAAGAAGAATCACATCCGTATGGGCCAATGTAAGAATCTGCCTTCCATGGATTTGGGAAGCGGAAATATGGCAGAAAATAGTATAGGGAGGAGGTAGAATTTTACTGTACACGTTTAGTAATTTAATTAATATATCAAAAAGATAGGGATTGTGAATTCAGTGGTCAATAGACAGTATGGTTTATGTGGCTCTTTTTATTATTCAAATCATCTGCAACCTAATTCATGCTCTTAATAGCAAATGTACCCACATACCAATCAGGAAATTCCATTTGAATCAGTTCCTCGGAGGTTCACCTTCGATTTAATTAAGGGAACATGAAAAGCCTTCCTTCTCATCAAACGGAATAACACTGAAGACATAAAAGCAGCCAGCAGCTTGCATCTAGAAGTTTATTAGTTAAACCTGGTAATCACATTTGAAAAGACACTAATAGTGAGATCAAACAGTGGAAATATGTTGCTTTGGGGTTGTTATAGTAACCGGTAGGGCAACTCATAGAACACTTTCATGTGAGTTTGAAATGTGGAATCCTGACTTCTAAGGAGAGATTCAATTGGAAAATGTGCATGGCTGAATCATGGAGAACAAGGGGGTGATGTTGTGAATTTGTACTGTCTCTGTCTCTCTCTGTGTCTCTCTGTGTCTCTTTCTTTCTGTTTCTTTCTCTTTCTCTCTCTCTCTCTGTCTCTCTCTCTTTCTCTCTCTCTGTCTCTCTTTCTCTGCCTCTCTCTGTCTCTCTCTCACTTTCTTTTTCTCTCTCTCTCTTTCTCTTTCTCTTTCTATCTGTTTCTCACTCTGTCTGTCTCTTTCTCTTTCTCTTTCTCTCTCTCACAGACTTTTTTTCTCTCTCTCTTTCTCTTTCTCTTTCTTTCTTTTTCTCTCTCTGTCTGTCTCTGTCTCTTTCTCTCTTTCTGTCTCTCTCTCACTTTCTTTTTCTCTCTCTCTTTCTCTTTCTCTTTCTTTCTCTTTCTGTCTCTCTTTCTCTCTGTGTGTGTCTGTCTCTGCCTCTGCCTCTGTCTGTCTCTGTCTCTCTTTCTCTCTGTCTCTCTTTCTGTGTGTGTGTGTGTGTGTGTGTGTCTGTCTCTTTCTCTGCCTCTCTCTGCCTCTCTTTCACTTTCTCCTTCTCTCTTTCTCTTTCTCTCTCTTTCTCTTTCTTTCTCTCTATGTCTGTCTGTCTGTGTCTCTTTCTCTCCCCTCTTCCATTGGCTTGTCTCCCTCTTTAACCAAAGAAGAAAGTGAGGTAGATTCACAAAATGAGTTTGCACGAGAGAAAATCAACAGAAGAGTAAGAATGTGTTGTTTTTTGTAGGAATGCTTGAGTCATCTTCAGTTTGCTTTCTCCTTCAACCCAATTACGTTTATTTATTTAATTTATTTATGTAGAAAATTTATTTAGGGAAATTTATATAGCCCCCTACTCTCTCACAGCCACTCTAGGTGGCTTATAAGCAATCAAAACACAGCCCAGGAAGTCCTTGACATATGACCCCAATAGAGCCCAAAATGTATGTTGCTAAGTGAGACATTTGTTAAGTGAGGTTTTTTCTTTCTCGCCACGGTTATTAAGTGAATCACTATACTTGTTAACTCCCACTAATTATGCCTAGATATGTGGAGAATTAAAAAGCCTTTTCATCAGATCTTAAGAAGCTGGAGCAGGTAATTCAAGATATCTCAGGCCTTTAAGGTTGGGTTACTGTTCTGACCCCCTCCTCTGTCCAGTAACAAATGCCGAGACAAGCTTAACTGGAATTTCACAGCACTTTAATTAACAAGAAACATAAACTTCAGTGGCTAAAAGCCCAAGCATAAACAAACAGATAAGAACCTTGGCAGCAACTCAGACTTTGACATAGACAGATAACAGCTTCTCCAGCGTTATCCTGCAAATCAGACTCCTCCCGGAGTCCCTCCTTAAATACAATATTGAGAGGAGCCTAATTACAACCAGCTGAGTCCAATTATCTTTTGTAACTGCGTAGCTGCTCTCTACATCGATCTGCCCGGCGTTGCCGAGCATCCAGGACTACCTCTCTTGTCTCCTCATCACTACTCCAAGGCCTGACATCAGGAACATACTCCTTTCGGCTCTCACCGCTGCTCCATGCCTCAGGCGCCTCCTGGTGGCCAACCAGCCTCTCTGCACCCTGCTGGGAGTCAGAACCCTGTCAAGGGTCCTCCACCTCTTCCAGAGCCGACTCATAAGGCCCCTCACTGACGGAGTCTGTCTGCAGCTCCAATGGCTCCTGCTGGGCCACAACAGATTACCATAGAGCCGAGGTGGCGCAGTGGTTAGGGTGCAGTACTGCAGGCCACTTCAGCTGACTGTTATCTGCAGTTTAGCAGTTCAAATCTCACCGGCTCAAGGTTAACTCAGCCTTCCATCCTTCCGAGGTGGGTGAAATGAGGACCCAGACTGTGGGGGCAATTTGCTGACTCAATTTGCTAAAAATCTGTAAACTGCTTAGAGAGGGCTGAAAGCCCTATGAAGCGGTATATAAATCTAATAAATAAATAAATAAAATATTTAAGTTCTCAAAATCCAGTTGACTACATTTTGGTGGAAGCCTTTATACTTTTATGTATTTGTGCTTCCATTTATTAGTCAATCGCATTTTTGCCGCAGCAATATGGCAACTCTTCTTTTAAAACTTTATAAACATTTTCTGGGATATTTATGGGACGAGCAATCAAAAGGGTCAAACTAGTGACCCCAACGGAGCAATCCCAAGTCTTGCTTTTTTTTCTGTGCATTGTATTTTAAAATATTATCCATTTTCTTGAGTGCTTGCCGAAGCTGACAATTCAGTGCCAATCACCATATTTTTGGAGTATAAGACGCACCTTTTTCCCTCAAAAAAGAGGGTGAAAATCTGGGTGCATCTTATACACTGAATACAGCATTTTTGGCCTCCCAAAACCCTGCTCCCTTTGCAAAAATGGCCATGCCTAGTCTTTAAAAGGCTTCCAGAGTGCTCTTGGGGGCTGGGGAGGGCAGAAATGAGTGAAAAATGGGCGAATATTTGCTCATTTTGCCCTCCCATCCCCCAGAAGCACTCTATAAACCCCCTAAAGGCTATGCATGCCCCTTTTTTTGACAAAAAATGACCCCATTTTGCAAAAAAAGGGCCATTTTTTGCTCATTTTTGGTCCCCCCTCCAGCCCCCAGGAATACTCTACAAGCCTCCTAAAAGCTATTCATGCCCTTTTTTGACAATTTCCCTGAAAAACGGGCCATTTTTTGGAGATCTGCAGAGTGCAAAACCCCTTTTTTTTAATTTGCCTCTTCAAAATCTTGGTGCGTCTTATACTCCGAAAAATACAGTAATCAACCAAACCAAATACTGTAAATACATTTGGAAAAAAATCAATTAATCAATCAAGCCAGTAAATCCATCCCTTGAATGCAGGGGAATGGCTTTGCTGTTACCAATGTTTTTTTAAAAAAAGAGAGAGATCTGATTCAACACCCTGGGGTAGCTGACTCTCTTCAGTTTAAATCTTGGAAATAATTGCATGTTGAATTCTACAAAAAAAGTAAATAAGCAAACTGAGATTTCAGCCCAGATTGCTTATCTACAAAGACAACCGTATGAATTGCTTCTTCTTTTTTTTTTAAAAAAAAGACATTTCCAAGAAGTTTGATTTCTTATTTTTCTGTACAGCACTCTCTCAAAGAATGATTACAGCAGCGCTGCCTGTGCCAAACATTTGATTCAACCCGCATTGTGCTGAGGCTTGCACTGAACTCCAGAAAGTGCACAGAGATGATTCAAAGCAAAAGAAACCGTCACTAAAGAGATCTAAGAAAGGAGTTCCATTCAGAAGGAAGAAGAAAAGGAATATGTTTGCGTCAAACCAGGGGGGGAGAAAAACTTCCTCCCAAGAATGAAATGATGAATGAAAGGTTTGTTAAGCCATCTAAAATAAATTACAATTTTGTGTACAATAAATGGAAAAGAAAAACAAACACACAGACCAGCAAATAAATACATTTCACAGTCTGGACTACAGCCTTGGAATTTTCAAGTGCTCCTCATCCAAATATTGATTTGGTCTGCCGCAAAACAGGACATCTATCTGTATCTAATGTGTATCTACTGAGAGAGAGAGAGAGAGAGCACACGCTCGTGCCCGCACCCATAATCCAATGTGCACATGACACCCCCCCATACACCCCCATGCACCCTCCCCATGCATGCATGCATGACCCCCTGTGCATGTGTGACCCCCCCCCCCCCGTCCTCCTCCCTCCCCACTTTTTGCTTTCAGGTTGATGCAGGAGGCTTTCCAGGATCAAAATGGGATATGGGGGGCTTGCGTGGCGCTTCTGTGCCCAGTTTTGGGCCTGGAAAGCTTCCTGCACCAACCTGGAAGCCAAAATGAAGCACAGGGGCGCAAGGCCCCCAAATGCAATTTGAGTGATCCCTCTGCGCATATGCCCTCCCCCTCTGCGCATGCGTGGCAGAGACTGGAAGACCAGCTCACTAGTGGGAGGCGCATGCACAATGGATTGGATTGGATTTATTAAATTTATAGGCCGCCCAATCCCAAAGGACCCTGAATGGAGCTCGGCTGGGGTGACAGCTGCCCACAGAGAGGGCTCTGTGTGCCACCTGTGGCACGTGTGCCATAGGCTTACCATCACGGATATATAGAATGTGTTCTTCTTGGCCCACATGAGTATAAAATTCAGAAATGCCATCTTGAAGTTTGGAAAAGTCACAGAGTTCAGGAAGGCAAGGAATATGCCTACCCCATTTGCCATTGTGATTTGAAACAAATAGAATAGCAATAGCACTTAGAGTTATATGCCACTTCACAGTGCTTTACAGCCCTCTCTAAGCAGTTTACAGAGTCAGCCTATTGCCCCCAACAATCTGGCTCCTCATTTTACTCACCTCGGAAGGATGGAAGGCTGAGTCAACCTTGAGCCGGTGAGAATGGAACTGCTGAACCATTGGCAGCTGGCAGCCGGCAGTCAGCAACAGCCACCTGCAGTACCTCAATCTAACCACTGCACCACCACACCTCATAATGCTTTATATCCAGCTGGTTTGGCCAGTTAAATATCACTTCTTCTTGTTGCTTCTTTCTAAACTATACCAGAGCCTCGAGAAGAAATGCCAAAGCAGGTCTCATATTGTTGGCAAATCTAATAGTACAAGGCTACTCTTTCACAACAAAGAAAGTAAAGAACCAAGAAAAATCAGGGGTTAATTTGTGTTCCTTGTGAGATAGGTACACAAGCTGACTAATTAAGACTCATGCATTATAATGCTAACGCCATACAAAAAAACAATAACCACAAAACAGCAAGAAGAGAGAAACCATAGGTTGTTGAGCAGGATTTGCTAAAGTATTTTAATCTTGAAGGCAGACATTGCCATGCAATGTAGTTCAAGATTGAATGCCAAATTCTTATCAGAATAAAAGCATTGCCCTTTTTTAAAAAGCGTCTTTTTTTTTATTCCCCCGATGCAGTAGTAAAATAGTAGAAGCCGTAATCATGTGAGACATATTTAATTTATAAAGCCTCAAGAATAATGTTGGCAGGCACCAATAGCAATGTCTTTTTGTGCCATATTAAGATAGGCTATGGAGGCAGACCAAATGGCTACTCATTTTTATAAATAAGTCTTGTATTGTTTAGATATTATTCTTAACTCCAAACTATGTGCACTAGGAAAAACAATGCATTGGTGTTATTTTTATATTTCATAACCATTTCTAGGGGAAAATTGATAATTTACGACAGGAACAAAGTCTGTAGTGTGGTGTTTCTCAATCTTGGCAACTTGAAGATGTGTGGATTTCAATTCTCAGAATTCCCCAGTCGGCAAGCTGGTTGGGGAATTCTGGGAGTTGAAATGCACACATCTTCAAGTTGCTAAGGTTAAGAAGCTGTTATTTGCTTCCATTTTCTTTTTTCTTTTTCTTTTTTGGCATGTTCTTCTGCAGTGAGGAAAGATCTGGCCAAGGTGCTGAACATTGATAATCAGAAATCCTATTCTTCCTTTCTTCAGTAAGCTAATGATCTTGCTAACCAACAGAATAAAAGCTAAATTACCAGCTTTTCTTTCAACTTTCAAACCTAAGACAGAGAAAATAAAGTAGAATAGAAATTATGCAGAGAAAATAAAGAGGAATAGCAATTATGCATTATCCTAAAGTCAACTCTGGGCGCATATAATCATTCCAAATTGAACTCTAGGTAACTTTTTAAAAACAGGAGATAAAGCAAATCATTTGCACATGCCTCAGGCAGTCTGAATCTCTTATTTTAATCAGAGACTGCTGCAGCTACCAGGTCTAGGCCATAAACCAATCAGAAGATCATTAATAGCAGCAATGGCAATAGTAGCATCTGATTTTAAGGTTAATCTTATTGATTATATTGCACACTATCCCTAGCTCTTCTCTTAAAAGAATGGCTGATTAATAAATATGAAATATCAATAGATATAAATACATGATTTAAAGTTTTCTGCCTTCCTTTCCTATTATTTGGTGTCATCTGGAATTTGGCAGCCTAGATATGGCAGATCTAGAGATCGCTGATCATGATGAAGTTTGAAAATATTGTATGTTCATGTTTGCAAATGACCTGAAGATCATGTTTGACATACAAATATCAGCAAATGCACCAGCTGAAAAGGGAGACTAGAAAGAACTTTGATTTATGCCCCCTCACTTCCAGTTTTGATGCAGAGACCCCACTCCAGCCCTTTCTGTCCTTTTTCTATTTTATTTCTTTTAATCCTTTCCCTTCAATCTTTTCACTTTTTGGGGTGTGTGTGTTATTTTTCTTTATTTGTTCTTTAGTCAAGCTTAAAAGCTGGATTCTTAACAGTCTTGGTTTTTTAAAAAAAACTTGGAATATCCTTCTATCTATCTATCTATCTCTATCTATCT
Organism: Thamnophis elegans; assembly: GCF_009769535.1. Taxonomy (NCBI): domain Eukaryota; kingdom Metazoa; phylum Chordata; class Lepidosauria; order Squamata; family Natricidae; genus Thamnophis; species Thamnophis elegans. Next base: position 15,014,960 of record NC_045549.1, on the reverse strand, counting down.
ATCTATCTATCTATCTATCTATATCTATATCTATATCTATATCTATATCTATATCTATATCTATATCTATATCTATATCTATATCTATATATCTATATCTATATATCTATATCTATATATCTATATCTATATCTATCTATATCTATCTATATCTATATCTATATCTATATCATCTATATCTATCTATCTATCTATCTATCTATCTCTATCTATCTATATCTATATCTATATCTATATATATATATATATATATATATATATATATATATATAATATATTATATATATATATATATATATATATATATATATATATATATATATATATATCTTTAATATACATAATATATTATATATATATATATATATATATATATATATATATATATATATATATATATATATATATATATATATATATATATTATATATATATATCCATATCCATATCCATATCCATATCCATATCCATATCCATATCCATATCTATATCTATCTATATCATCTATATCTGTGTGTGTGTGTGTGTGTGTGTGTGTGTGTGTGTGTGTGTGTGTTCCAGCATAACTCTGGAATGTCTTGAGCAATTTCAACCAAACTTCGTACACAGATGACTTACTGTCTGGAGAAAAATATTGTGGGGGTAAGACACCCCTAATACCCCTCGGTGTGTTCTGTTAAGATACAGCCTGTTGTGCCTTAAAATGGCTTCTACTGTACTGTCACAAAATGGCATCTACAGTGCAGTGGAGTTGCCATGGGAACAGCTTCACAGTACTCCACAAGGGGGCTCCCTCTGGTAAGGGGGAAAATCCAACATTAGAAATTACGTTTGGTCCAGACATTTCTCCCCTATAAATAAATACCCAGGCAATGCCAGGTTATTGGCTAGTTTCTTATAAGGAATCAAGTTCTGGACAAGTGACTCCCAGAAAAGCACTGAAACAAGTTAGAATTGATGACTGGCTTACAGAATTAGATTGCATGCCAGTAAGCACAGAATATTCATTTGGTTTAAATAATCACCCTGAACCTCTGACTGATTTACAAATGGGGTCAGCTCAAGAGGTAGATGCAGAAAACAAGAGCAGTCAGGATGAACCGGTTTCCCTTTCTTGACAGGTCAATTTATCAGTGAATCAGCAGACAAACAGCTCAAATAATGACAATATATGGAATACTTTATAGCAGACTTTTCTCAGGCTGATTGCATGGCAAACCGAGGCTTCCTGGCTGACACAGTTTCTTTAGTTTACTGAAGAAATACCATCAATGTACAAATCAAGAGCCGAGGTGGCGCAGTGGTTAGGGTGCAGTACTGCAGGCCACTTTAGCTGACTGTGATCTGCAGTTCAGCGGTTCAAATCTCACCGGCTCAAGGTCGACTCAGCCTTCCATCCTTCCGAGGTGGGTGAAATGAGGACCCGGACTGTGGGGGCAAGTTGCTGACTCAATTTGCTAAAAAAAATTGTAAACTGCTTAGAGAGGGCTGAAAGCCCTATGAAGCGGTATATAAGTCTAATAAATAAATAAATTAAATAAATAAATAAATAAATTAGATTCTCCCTTATATCTTTTAAAATATTATCAGGTAGTTCTCTGATAGATAGGAAGATCAGCTCAACTTACTCCACTATTGTAATATATTTTTACAACCAGTTCACTATCCAAAACAAGATATTGGACATATTCAAATGGGAAGCATTAAAGAAAGCAGCATTTTGGGGGTCTTCTTCTAAGTACCTCAATCTCTCAGATAGGCCTAGCCATTGTGAAAGGGTTACCAATCTCCAAATATGTATGACTCGTACAGATGATGTTACCTAGTTTGGGGAATGAAATGTCTGCAAGAAAACAACCAAGCTCAGGACTCCTGGAGAATAAAGGAGGATACAAATATTCTCTTTTGGTAAAGAGGTTTGTATATTCTTCTTTACATTCTAACAAACGTTTAATTCTCAGATGTATTGGCTGAATCCTTAACGAAAGCTACCTGTCAGGGTTCCAAATAGCATCCAAAAGTAAATCAGAGCCCAAGGCAAAGTATTGCCCAAAGTTCCAATTTATTAAGAGATCTATGTTGGCACATCTGGGAAAACCTGAATCTGAAAGCTTCCCAGTATTCCCCACCCAGTTTAAAGTTCAAGATCTTGCCCACATACCCACAAGTCCATCACATGGTCCAATCTTCCACTGCCATGCTGGCAGTTCCACCCATCCAGTTCCGGTCAGGTGCAGAGATAAAGGATGACCTTAGCTTTCTAGAAAGAATTTTGTTATGGCCACATCGCATCTTGCTCCTACAATCCCTCCTCCCATTTTCCCACAATAGAAAAGGCATAGTAAAATAATAGAAAGTGTGGCAGGCCAAAGATCCAAAAGAAAAGATGGCTGCAGGCTTGACACTACAAGGAATTGAGTTTGTTGGTTAATATTTCATCGGCAGAACAGCTCTAGTTTAATTAAGACCATGTGAAATCTTATTATGTACTCAGCAGAAAACCACACTGTTTTTACTGTAACTTTGCCCCAGATAAGGTTAAAAGTCTGTAATTCTTTACCTAACAATACTTATTGTTGAGGAAACACCCATAGCAATATCAAATGGATTTCAGACCATTGCAATCAATAGTCTAAAACACTATTACATTGCTGGATTTTAAGCATTGGATAATACTACTGCCACCATCATTAATATCAGAACACAGAAGTGCCCTCTCTGTTTTCCTAGCGTTCTTCTTCTGCCCTCTTAGTTGAGAGACAGATTCTGACGCTTATTTTGACCTATCAGGTCACATTTCAGCATTATAATTATGGAGAAAAAGACATAATGACAGAGATGGACGCTCATCCAGCTAGAGATTTGCAGGTCCTTCACATCAGCCAGATTGACTAGATTTTCACCCTGCTCTACTCCAGACATACCATAGACATCTCTTCACAAGCTACATATTCAAAATACAATAGAAGAAAGTTAAGTGCATTATAGCAGAGTAATGGCTCCGTGGTTAAAGATGTTGAGTTTGTCAGCTGGAAGGCTGACAGCCCAGGTTCAAGGTACCATGCAACAGGGTGAGCTCCTGTCACTTGCTCCAGCTCCTGCCCACCTAGCAATTCGAAAGCATGCAAATGCAAGTAGATAAATAGGTACCACTTTGGTGAGAAGTTAACAGCATTCTGTGCACCTTAGTATATGATCATTACATGATCACGGAAATGTCTTCAGACAATGCTGGCCTCCTCGGCTAAGAAACAGGGATGTCCACTGCTTCCTAGAATCAGACATGACTGGTCAAGGAAAATCTTTACCTTTAAGTACATTGTGCCCAGTGGTGGATTACGACCAATACACCCTGGTACGGGCGTACCGGTGCCTGCCGGGAGCACCAGGTACCGTTCTGGTATGGTGCTCCAGAGGGCCCACCCGCCCACTCGCACTCCTTACCGGTATTTGAAGTTTTTGGGGTTTCCGCACACGAAGTATATGGCACCTGCGCATTGCTCCGCCAAGGAGCTGGTGTGTTGCGGAGGCATCGCAGAGCATCACAGGCAGTAAGTACATATGCGTGCGCTGCACACATTCATGTGGTGGGAACCCGGCCCCGTTGCACCATACCGGTTGCAACTGGATCCAGAACCCACCACTGGTTGTACCGATAGGACAAGCACTTCTCCCTTCAGTCACATTTCCCATAAATTGTCTGTGCCTTAATAACTAAGAATGATCAAATAATGTCACTGCAAAGTTAGATGGGGAATGCTTTCATTTCTTCCTGTTACCAGACTAGGGGAGAATAAGATCTTCATCAAGAAAACAGCAACAAAATGGTATCCAATTGTAGAAACATGAGCAGGTAGACGGTTTATCATTATTATGGACTTTTATGGATTCTACACGTTTATCACTGGAGGTTTTTAAGGAGAGACTAGACCAGTGATGGCGGACCTTTTCAGCACCGAATGCTGAAAAGGTCGCACAGAAATGTCACACATGCACTCACCGGGGTCATGCTCCGGAAAAGCTAAACTTCCAGGTTCTAGTGCGCACCTGATGATTAGCTGGACAGTGCACATGTCCACGGTTCGCCACTGCCACTCACACAAAGGACAGCTGATCGTCATGCCGCATGCATGCCAGAAACCCTGAAGACAAACAGGCAAGGCTGCGCGTGCTGGGCAGCATGGCTTCGTGTGCCACTTTGGACATGTGTGCCATAAGTTCGCCCTCACGGGACAAGGCAGTCACTTATCTGAAATAGTATGGGTTTTCCTGCTTGAGCAGGGGGCTGGACTAAAAGACGCCCAAGGTCCCTTCCTATTCTATTCCATCCTATTCTTTAACGTCCCAGATTGTTTTTTTAAAAATAGACACAAGCCCAAAATACAGTAATACCAGAGCAAGCACCTCGGTCTTATCAGCCAGTTCTATACCTCAGAGAATTTCTACATGGATGGCAGTGGTGGGTTTCAAACTTTTTTAAAACCTCTTTTGTAGATGCAGCCTGCTTTGTGGGAGTGGCTTGCCGGCCATGTGACTGGGTGGGAGTGGCTTGCCAGCCATGTCACTCTGGCATTGAAGCATGCAAGTCTTAAAGCTGTCAAGTTAGAAGACCCTTGCACCCCTAACCCTTTGGAAAAAAATCCCAGGGGTGTTCAAACTTGACAGCTTTAAGACTTGAGGACTTCAACTCCCAGAATTCCTCCTCTCGCTCTTCATCTTGATGATGTGTGGACGGTCAGGGGGAGGGAGCTGGAACAGGTTCTAAATGGCACTG
>NC_045549.1:14865186-15005186 GCF_009769535.1 Thamnophis elegans | reverse complement strand
AATTTTGCATAGAGACCTGGGTTTTTCCCCCCCTACCATATGGAAGGGTTTTTTTTTTGTAGCAGTGGGCATAAATATTCTCTTGCCCTCCTCTTACCAATCCTCATTTGAATTTAGCAAAACAGAAAATGGTTTTGAAATGATCAAGGTAATCAAGTCATAAGTAATCCAATTTTAGCCATAAAAGAAACAGTTGCTGCAGAGGTGGGTTCCTACCAGTTCGCACCTATTCAGTAGAACCGGTTCGTCAAATCTACCGAACCGGTTAGAAGAGGTTCCACCAGTGGACCCGGAAAGCAGGCCACACCTACAGAAGAGGTTCAAAAATTTTTTGAAACCCACCACTGGTCCTTGGATATGATTATTCTACACTATCATGCTCATATTTATAAAACTCTGTGAAAGATAAGGATGACTACTGCGTTTGTGGTGCAATCAGAACATTGCGTGTGTTGAAGTTGTTTTAACACAAACCAAAGATGCCTTTTAAAAAACAAGTTTACATCATATTCTTATGCATGCCAGTGCTGTGTGTGAGGTAATTTAAGGTGGTTCTAACAAGTGTCGTTGGCACCTTCATATCCGGTCACATGGGCAGCAAGCCACTCCCATCTGGTCACACGGGCAGCAAGCCACTCCCACAAAGGAGGCCACACCCACCGAGTAGGTTCGAACAATTTTTGAAACCCACCACTGAGTTGTTGGTACTTTTTTCTTAAAAACAAAACAAAACACTTGTTTGGTGGTCTTTACTTTCTGTTTTACCTTTAACTCCATTGTGGTAATATTGGCCCTGCCAGTCATTCTCTAGTCCAGGGATGTCAAACTCAATTTCATTGAGGACCACATCAGGGCTGTGTTGACTGGGGGCGGGGGCAGCTGGGCATGGCCAACTGAGTGGGTGTGGCCAGATGGGTGGGCATGGCCAGCTTGATGCTACTCCCCAAACTGCTGGCATATTTCCTCTTTGCATTCAATAGTCCAGACCGAAGTCACACTGGCCCAGTGTTTCCCCTTTGCATTGGGTAGACTGGGCCGTAGCGAGGCAGGACAGCTCCTTACATTTTCCAGAATGTCCCTGTGGGCCAGATCTGACCACATTGCAGGCTGGATCCAGCCAATCGGCCTTGAATTTGACACCCTTGCTCTAGTCTACGAAGACTAGTCTAGTTCAGAGTTGGGGAACTAAGGCCCCTTTATGACTTGTGGACTTCAACTCCCAGAATTCCTGGGCCAGTTAAAGTCCACAAGTCATAAAAGGGCCATAGCTCCCCAACCCTCGTTCATAGAAGGTTGGAGAACCAACTTAGAACTAAGAAGAAATTTACTGACAGTTAGATTAATTAATCTGTGGAACAGCTTGCCTCCAGAAGTTGTGAATTCTCCAACACTGGAAATTTTTAAGAAGAGATTGGACAGTTCCAACATTGGTCTGAACTATCATAGGTCTTCCTGCTTGAGCAGGGGGTTGGACTAGAAGACCTCCAAGGTCCCTTCCAGCTCTGTTATTCTGTTAACAAAGGGGAACTAAGAAGCTCAGCTACATTCATTTAGCGATGGCCTGCAACTGAAAAGAGAGGGCCCATTCCAGCTTGCCAAAGTCATAGAAGAAGCTGTTGAAACTAGGCCAAGACCCATCTCAAGGAATATAGAGAGCTTCTGTAAGCTGCCCATTAATGTTTCTGCTCTTCTGGTAGCATTTGTCAAACTGCAGACATGGCTTAAGGGGACAAGCTATAGATTTCTCTTCGGATTATAATGATTAGCAATCCTATCCTCTGAGATACCAAGGGTGACGCTGTACCAACAGAACAAGAGCTTCATCTTACAGCAGCTCGACAGTGAAGAATGGCACAAAGCTTAAAAAGTCAGAATTGAGAATAAAAATGTTAGTCATGCTTTCGGTGTCCTTGAAAATACAGCCACAGCCCACTAATGAGACAGCCACCATCTCTGTTCTCACCTAGAAAGAGGCAATGAACTCAAAACGGCAGCAAAAGCGGGGAATGTACTGGGATACATCCACAATACACACCTCTAAGTAAAATCTGCATTAATGTAACCGTGGATTTTACTCATTGTGCCTATTCTGCCTTTTGATCACAAGGAAACTTCCATTAAAAAAAAAAGTTTCTTAGAATGTTAGACTCTCTTTCCTAAAAAACCAAATGCGTTTTATTCTAGCCGTATGGAATTGCAAAGCAGATACGTCGCCTGGCTGATTCACGAGTCACATTTCCTGTGGGTTATTCTTTTATTTTTAATTTGAGTGTCAGTCATTCTCACAGGAGCAGTATTTAAATTTTCAAATTTGGGATGGGAGATCTAAATTAGATTTTAGAAAGCTGGCGTGGATACCCAACTGGAGCTCCGGAGCTCTCCTCAATTCCTTGCGCATAAATAAAATCAAGGCGAAAAACACTTCCCTTGTCTTTCCAAACTATTTCTCTGGACAAGTTTATGATTCAAGGCAGGGGTGGGTTTCGGTAGGCACTACTGCCGGTTTGCTCGTTTATGCACTTGATCTGCGCTGCATGCACTTGATGCGCATTGCACATGCATGCGCATTGCAATTAAAATTGTTCTGCGCATGCACAGAAGTGAAAAACAAGATGGTGGTGCCAATGGTACATTCTGGGGAACCAGTTCAGTGGCATGGCAGGCCTGGGTCGCTGCCAGTTCCAGCTACCCAAGCTGCCCAACCACTACCAGTACAGCCAAACCGGTCCGAACTGGTAGGAACCCACCACTGATTCAAGTAAGAAGATTCGACTTTCTGTCCCTTCCATCCACAGCCTCTTAAAATGGTGCGTTCTGAATAATTATAAAGTTTGTTTTCAGGAACATGAGAATATGAGAAAATTCTATTGTGACAATTTCTCCTGTGGTTAGATTGGATGTGCTGCTGTGTCTCCAAGGAATGACTGTAGGCAGCTGGGGGATAATTTTCTTTCTGTTCAATTACAGTAGTGTACATTTATTTATTTAGGCCTTCAAGATCCACAGGAAACATAGCAGCAATGACATATTTCTTGAAGAGTAAGGGCTGGCATATGTGACCCATAGAGCTCTAAGCAGATGCTTTAACCATAGCAGAGGCATACTGTGTCTATTTTAGAGTTGAATATGTAATGGGGAAGAAAAGGGACCGCACTTCTGCAAATTGTTATTAAGTCTGTAAGTGGAAGAAAAGTAGTTTTCACGCTATTATAGATTAGCATAGAGCAGGTGAAAATGTTCAGGTAATGTGAAGGATCAAGGTTGGTTATCCTTTTCAAGGTGTTGATAAGTCTCAAATCAAGGAGAAAATATTTAAGTCTGAACTAAAATATTATTTCCTAATGAGAAGATCATAAGTCCGAGACCATGCAAAAGGGCGAGCGCCCCTGTTTTCCTTGTTCCTGCGCCCTTAGCAATTCAAAAGTATGCAAATGCGAGTAGATAAATAGGTATCCCTTCGGTGGGTTGGATGACTGGTCACATGGCCACGGAAATGTCTTTGGACAGCTCTGGATTCATGACCTTGAAATACAATACAATACAATACAATACAATGCAATGCAATACAATACAATGCAATGCAATGCAATGCAATGCAATGCAATGCAATGCAATGCAATGCAATGCAATACAATACAATACAATACAATACAATACAATACAATACAATACAATACAATACAATACAATACCAGAGTTGGAAGGGACCTTGGAGATCTAGGCAGGAAACCCTATATCCGGGATGGCGAACCTATGGCATGCGTGCCACAGGTGGCACGGGAGCCATTTGTCAGGGCACACGAGGCGCTTCCGGTTTGTGTGTAGGGTCATTTTTTGCCCTTTGGAAGCTTCAGGGAAGCCTCCTGTAGGTCCCTGAAGCCTCCAAGGGGGTGGGGGAGGCTCTTTTCGCCCTCCCCCGGCTCCTATAAAGCCTCTGGAGCCTGGGAAGGGCGAAAAAAGCATGGAAAATGGGGGGAGTGTCTCTCTTGCACGCATGCACACTGGGGGGTCACGCATTGCATTGTGAGTCCGCACGCCCATGCACGACCCCGCCCCTGCGCTCCCCCCTTATGGCACGTGAGCGAAAAAAGGTTCGCCATTGCTACCCTACACCGTTTCAGACAAATGGCTATCCAACATCTTTTTAAAGACTTGCAGTGTTGGGGCATTTACAACTTCTGGAGGGAAGCTGTTCCACTGATTAATTGTTCTAACTGTCAGGAAATTTCTCCTCAGTTCTAAGTTGCTTCTCTCCTTGATTAGTTCCCACCCATTGATTCTTGTTCTGCCCTCAGGCACTTTGGAGAATAGCTTGACTCCCTCTTCTTTGTGGCAGCCCCTGAGATATTGGAACACTGCTAAATGGAGATGAGTGGTGCCCCCTATAGTAATCAAGGACTAGTGAAGTAAAAACTTCTTTGTATGAGAAGATGGATTGGTTTGATAGTTATTTTAGAAGGGAAGATAGCAATAGCAATAGCAGTAGACTTATATACCGCTTCATAGGCCTTTCAGGCCTCTCTAAGCGGTTTACAGAGAGTCAGCATATTGCCCCCAACAATCCGGGTCCTCATTTTACCCACCTCGGAAGGATGGAAGGCTGAGTCAACCCTGAGCCGGTGAGATTTGAACCGCTGAACTGCTGATCTAGCAGTAGCCTGCAGTGCTGCATTTAACCACTGCGCCACCTTGGAGATGGTCTCAGTGGCTTTTGGTGCCAACAATGAACATGATCTTGATGGGTATCCTGTTTCCAAGATTCAGAGTTTTGTACTTCATAATAAAATCTAATCATGTTTCGGAGCCAAGTAGCAGCTGCTGTAATTAGTCCAGCAAAGGTGTAACCTATACAATAGGCCATTCAGTTATTGGTCATTGAATCTTAATAGGCTGCAACTTCCAGATCAAGCACCTTACAAACTAGACATGAGGTGAGCAGCATAAGAACAACTGTGACTAGGTTATTCCGGAAAAGGCCATATTTGGTAACTGACAACAGTACACCCAGCACAGAGATCACCTGAGTCTTTAACATAAACGATGATTTTTGGATTATACCCACTCTATGTGCCACTTTGGGAAAATGGGACGGCCTTTTAGAAGCTGTACTGCTCATCAAGTGATGTGTCATAGTGTCCATTCTGTGAATTTCAGGAAAAACATCCATCAAGGAGCTTCAAAAAATGCTCTGCTCAGGGAACCACAATTATTGAAATGACACATTGGAGAACAGTATTAAAAGCTGTTGTGCAAAAAATGTTTCTGGTAATTACTGCCGTGTGCACATATATCCCTTTGTTTTTCACTGTGGATTATGCACATAGCAATTCTGGTAATGGCAAGGAGAATTTCAAACTACTATTTATACATCAAAATAGAGGCCAGGATATATATAGATGTCTGCCTAGTATGTAATATAGCCCAGGTTCAAATCCCAGTAAGGGTATGGCTAGCTGATGAGAGCTAAATAGCTTGAAATAGATCTATACTAGTCTCCCTTTATTTATTTATCAGCACAAATAAAAAACACAAATAAAAAACACACACATATATATGTGTGTGACTGTCTGTCTGTGTGTGTGTCTGTGTGTGTGTGTGTGTGTGTGTGTGTGTGTGTATAGTTTCACTTCCTATATTGCAATACACTAAGGATTATCCTTCTCCCCTGAGGGAGAGGTATGAGATAACCAGTGAATTAAATTTCTCCAGTTGTTCCCTGGAGAGCTTGTTAATTCTGAATAGAACAGTACTAAAAAAAAGCACATTTATTTTCTAGTAGCATTTATGATACTCAGTTAAGTGACCATTTTGAAAAGAAGAGAAAATTAAATGGCGCAACAGTAAAAACTATCTATCTATCTATCTATCTATCTATCTATCTATCTATCTATCTATCTATCTATCTATCATGTTGTGGCCCACCAGAGGCCAGTAGAACTGGCAGCAGATTCAGAGAGTGAGGAGGTTGGGGAGGAGCATGGGCCAGTCCTGGAGGCTGTGGAAGGCTCGGATGAGGACTCTGCGTCAGTGGCAGAGATGGGGCCAGGGCCATCTGACAGTTATCAGCTGCCTTCGGAGTCAGACATCAGTGAGGCAGAGGAACAGCTGAAGCCTGTTCCCAGTGTGCACATGGACAGAGTTGCCAGACAAAGGGAGCAGCTAAGAAACAAGGGTTGACTTGGGAGTAGGCCATAGGTGGATGGTGAATGGCCCCTCCCAAAGGGAATAAAAGAGGAACGAAAGGGGAGGGAAGTTTGCAGGAGACAATTAGTTCATTCCTGCATTCTTGCCAAGTATTGCAGCCTCTGAAAGATGTAGGCCTGGCCACTCTCCAAGCCTGATAAAGGTCGGTAATTGTGAACTATCTTGAAAGACTGTGGGCGTGGACTTTGCTGGAGAGGACTCCACTGTAAATTAAATAAAAGGGGTTTATCGGGATGAGGACTCAGCTTCGTGCTGCTGGGGAAGCCTAGGTCAGAACATATCTATCTATCTATCTGTCTGTCTGTCTATCTATCTATCTATCTATCTATCTATCTATCTATCTATCTATCTATCTATCTATCTATCTCATCTATCCCATCTCATCTATCTCCTTGTGTCATATCGGTCATCGCACATTGGCAATCATATTGGCAATCTCATCTATATTCATATTTATATGGCTGCTCATCTCACAAATAGTGACTCTGGGCAGTGCACAATAAAAAAAAAAACGATTATACATCTATAAACCAATCTTTAGGAACACAAGAATAATGATGGCTGGGAAATAACACTTATATCTGGAATGAGAGGTCATTGATTTTAACATGGGAGATTGAGCTCCAAGTAAATCTGTATGTTATGTTATGCCAATGTATGAAAAGTATGCTCATCATACATGAGTTCTGGGGAACTAAGCAAGGGCAGGTATGACACCTATAGAACTTACCAAGCGAGTTCTAAATCAAACATTCATATTTATTTAAAAACACACACACACACACACACACAACTTCTGAGTTCAAAAACATGTTACATCCTAAAAATAAATAACCAAATGCAAATTCTGTACTACTGTAATATAATGAAGAAACCAGGTTGTGGCTTAACAGGAAGATTTGGGATACAACGCATGATGACACAATGGTTGAGTTCTCCAATGATGCTGAACTTCTAAATGATCCTATTTTAGCCTAGTCTAGTAACTTCTGCTGAACTGTTAATTATTAAATTAAAGGGACAAGCAGAGAGGAAAAGCTGAGATCTTCTTGTCTTCCCAGAGGTACTCTTATATTTTAAAAGAACTCAAAAATAATTGTGTTCCATCAGACGAGCCGCCAAGCAGATGCTTAGATGTAGCCTATAAACTAGGTGTGAACATTATGGTCTAAATAGCCATAATGAGTAATAGCCATTAATATCCATTGACATTAATTATTAAGAATGGTAACGAAATGCACAGGTACAATATAGGTGGTACCTTGCTCAATACTAGTAACTGTGAAAGGGATCTTGGTGTCCTAGTGGACAACCATTTAAATAGGAGCCACCCGTAGGCAGCAGCTGCCAAAAAAGTCAACACAGTTCTAGGCTGCATCAACAGAGGGATAGAATCAAGATCATGTGAAGTGTTAATACCACTTTATAATGCCTTGGTAAGGCCACACTTGGAATTCTGCATTCAGTTTTGGTCACCACAATGTAGAAAAGATGTGGAGATTCTAGAAAGAGTGCAGAGAAGAGCAACAAAGATGATTAGGCAACTGGAGACTGAAACATATGAAGAACAGTTGGGTATGTCTAGTTTAATAGAAAGAAGGACTAGGGGAGACATGATAGCAGTGTTCCAATATCTCAGGGGTTGCCACAAAGAAGAGAGAATCAAGCTATTCTCCAAGGCACCTGAGTATAGAACAAGAAGCTATGGGTGGAAACTAATCAAGGAGAGAAGCAACTTAGAACTGAGGAGAAATTTCCTGACAGTTAGAACAATTAATCAGTGAAACAGCTTGCCTCCAGAGGTTGTGAATGCTCCAACACTGGAAGTCTTTAAGAAGATGTTGGATAGCCATTTGTCTCAAACGGTATAGGGTTTCCTGCCTGGGCAGGGGGTTGGACTAGAAGGCCTCCAAGGTCCCTTCCAACTCTGCTATTGTATTGTAAGACTTTATTTAATCCTTTTTTAAAACTGGCAACTCTGTGACCTTCACTACAGCCTCTGAAAACTAATTCGAAAATAGTACTGTCTTTTTGTCCTGGTGTAATAAGAGAGAGACATATCAATTTTTCCTATATTATGTATAATTTTGCACCATTCTATGATAATTACTTCTTGTTCCAGAATATTTCATTCTGAAATATTACCAGATTACTGATCAGCCAAATTGGCATGGTCTGGATCAAATCTAACTACTTGGAGACAGTGTGTTGTTTTCTCAGGCTCCTTTCAATGTTTCTTATTTTAAGATAGAAAGTTATTTATGAAAGCAGTTAAATGTCATTAAGCTTTCGTTCGTTTCTTTATTGAAGAATACATGGTAACAGAATAATGAAGTTTCCTCTGTAGAAAGTGGGCTTGTGAGGATTTGCTTTTGCTGTGCATTTGACTTTGATTTTTTACATTTCCGTATCTTTCTTTTTCAGAAAGAAATCATCTTCAGAAAAGAAGAAATGTGACTCTCGATGTTACAGAAATTATTGGTCATGAGCAGGCAAGAAACATAATTATAATTATAGGCTAGTTATACAGGTACCCCATGATCTACAATCATAATTGGGAGCAGAATTTCTGTTACTAAGCAAGTTGGTTGCTATGTAGGTCGCATTGGATTTTACAAACTTTTTGTCACAGTTGTTAAGTGAAGCATGCAGTGGTTAAATGAATCCAGCTCCCTCCCATTGATGAGCCTATTGGAAGCCAGCTTGGAAGGTTGCAAATGATGATCACATGACTCCGAGTTGTATATGCCAATCATATAAGGATTTAGTGTCATTGGAGGATTTTAGAAATGGTAAATGAAATGCCAGTATGTGGTTATGTATTAAATCTTGGTATATTTTATGATGAAGGACATTTAAATAACCATAGTCAAATGAAAATGGAGATATGATGATGGTAACATGTATAAATATCTGAGTTAAAATACTTGAGGTAATATGAATTATGCTTGATGACTGTGGAAGAGATGCACGAAAGTTTTTTGTAACCAACTGATACACTTTCTACAGTATGTAAGAAGGGAAGATTCTACGCGTTGTGTCTGTTTTGAAAATAAAAAAATAAAAAAACTGATCAAAATTATCTGTGCATACGCCACCAATTTACATTTGCTGAGAATATGGTTAATGATGGAACTATTTAATAAAAATGATACTTAAGTAAATATGGAAAATTAGCCAGCAGTGTGTGGCAGCAACCAAAAAAAAGCTAATATAATCCTTGTTTGTATAAAGAGAGGCATAGAATCAAAATCACATGAGGTATTAGTACTGCTTTATAAACCCTTAGTAAGACCACACCTGGAATACTGCATCCAGTTTTGGTCACCACATCACTATATATACACATACACATACATACACACACACACACACAAACACACACACACACACACACATGTTTTCTGAGGTTTTTGTGGGTGTTAGTATGTAGGTCTTTGGTTATTCGGGTATATATATATACTGAGATTTTGGAAAAAGTGCAGAAAAGAAGAATTAGGATGATTAAAGGCCTGAAGACCAAAACATATGAAAAACGGTTACAGGAACTGGGTATGGCTAGTCTAGAGAAAAGAAGGAATTTGGGGTGACATGATAACAGTCTTCCAGGAGTTGAGGGGCTGCCACAAAAAAGAGGGGGGTCAACTTATTTTCCAAAGCACCAGAGGGCAAAACAAGAAACAATGGATGGAAATTAATCAAGGAGAGAAGCAAGCTGGAATTAAGGAGACACTTCCTAACAGTGAGAACAATTAACCAGTGGGACAGCTTGCCTTCAGAAGTTGTAGGTGATTCAACACCAGTGTAGTCAGGGGAGGCAGGGGAGGCAGAGCCTCACCACTGTCATCATGAAAAGAAAAGGAAAATGTAAAAGGAAAAAGGCAAGAGCTGAGGTCAGGCTGAGCTAGTTGCTGACAGAGTCACCGTGGATGACTCTGCTTAGTGCAATCAAAGGCTCAGATCAGCTCCAGTCCAACTTCTGTGTTTGTGTTTGTTTGAGACAGAATGAATGTTTGAATGTTTATTCCATTTGTATGCCGCCCTATTCCCGAGAGACTCAGGGCAGCTGAGAGTGAATGAGAGAGGGAAGGGCGTAGGAGAGATAGTCCAATCCAACTTCTCTGTGTCGTGTGTCTGTTTGAGAGAGGGAGGAGGGAGGGAGAGAAGGAGGAAGGAGGGGGAGGGAGAAGAAAAAGAATGAAGGAAACTTTTTCGCAAAGGAGAAAAACAAATACTGTCGCTTTAAATTGGAACTGAGCATGCCTGGCTGTGGAATTCTGGGAGTTGAAGCCCACAAGACTAAAAAAATTTTAAATCCACCACTGTGTCAGTGCCTCACCAGCCATAAACCTCACCGCACGTCACTGTTCAACACTGGAGGCTTTTAAGAAGAGACAGCAACTTGTCTGAAATGGTATAGGGTCTCCTGCTTGAGCAGGGGGTTGGATTAGTAGACCTCCAAACTCCCATCCAGGTCTATTCTGATTGATTGGTACACAGTGTTAAAAAGAAGCGAATGAGTGGGAAGGGTAACTAATGAGAATAAGTCATTGAAGGTATTCAGAAGAAGCTGCCCATTGAGCAGTTACTATAAGTAGGAATACCAGATTTAGATTCAAGAATGCAAACAAGATGCCAGCAAAGGGTTTTCTGTAAAGTCCAAATGCCTCTTTAAAAAGCCCCTTTGGGATCACCACGCAAATTTTGCTCTTACATATTAGCACCCCGATGTCGGCTGCAATATGTAAGTAGTAGCCTTTATCTAAGGATAACCTAAGATAGCTTTGCTCATGTTCCCCACTTTACGTTCTTCTCTTACTGTGGATTTTCGTATTAGAGGAATGAGAGAAATCACAGGCCTTCTGTCCTTATTTCCAGAGCTAAAATTTATTTGCATCTCTTGAGCATCTGCAATTACTTCGACATTGCTATCACTCAAGAATGACCATCACTGTGTTTACCGCATGGAAAATCAATTATGTGACGAAGGACTATGATAGAATTCTATTTATTCCTTTATTTCCAGGGTTTTGACTCTCCATAATGTATGAAGCCAGCCATGGTGATATGTTAATGGTCCAGGGCAGGGGTGGGTTCCTGCCAGTTCTATAGAAGAGGTTCCACAAATCTACAATGCCGTTTAGAACCGGTTCCAGCTTCCTCCCCCCACCTGTCCGCACATCATCAAGATGAAGAACAAGAGGAGGAATTCTGGGAGTTGAAGTCCACAAGTCTTCAAGCTGTCAAGTTTGAACACCCCTGTGGGTTTTTTCCTTAAGGGTTAGAGATGCAAGGGTCTTGTAACTTGACAGCTTTAAGACTTGCACACTTCAATGCCAGAGTTCCTGAGCCAACATTTTGGTTGCTAAGCAAGAGCGTTGTTAAGTGAGTTTCACTACATTTTACAAGTTGGCCATACCCAACCAGTCACATGGCTGGCAAGCCACTCCCACCTGGTCACATGGCTGGCAAGCCACTCCCACAAAGCAGGCCACACCTACAGACAGGTTCTAAAATAATTTGAAACCCATCACTGGTCCAGGGGTGAGTTCCAGCAGTCGCTACTGCCGGTTTGCTCATGGCTGTGCCCCAAACATGCACTTGATGTACAATGTGTGCACATACACATAAAAATTGTTCTGCGTATGTGCAAAAGCAAAAACCGAGAGAGAACCAGTTTGGGGGCATGGCAGGCCTGGATCACTGCCGGTTTCCAGCGAACCAGGCCACCAAACCACTACCGATTCGGCCAAACCAGTAGGAACCTACCACTGTAATGGTCATATTATGGGAGAAGTCAATTGAGTTTCCTCAATAAATTATTCTTGAAACAAGCATATTCTTCTTTGAAATAATAATTTTAATTCTTTTTTTTTAAAGCCACATCTTACGCTTCAGGATATTTTATTTTCCTTATTATTTTCCCCCTTCCGTTTCTGTGCTGTCAGTTCTTACAACCTCGGAGCACATTACGATGTCTACAGTGACATGAAATTAAAGCCAAAAGCACAATATAGTCCATAACCACCTACCTAACTCACTTGTCTGCAGATGATTTCCTGATGAGCTGCATTTGCCTTGCTCTTCGGAAACAAACGAGGAGGAGAGGGAAGGTCAACATGTCCGGAGTAGGCAGTTCCACAAAAGATTGGGCATCACTGAGAATTCCCCGTAGGTAACATTGCGTTGACGAAGCAGCCTTTGGCAAACCTCCTCTTTCTGTTCTCAAAATTCAACCCCGACAAGATATTCCAGGACTGTGGTAGGATTCGAAATTTTTTACTACCAGTTCTGTGGATGTGGCTTTGTGGGCATGGCATTGTGGGCGTGGCAGGGGAAGGATACTGCAAAATCCCCATTCCCTCCCAACTCCACTAACCTGCTTTCCAGCTCCATTCTCCTGTTCAGGGCAACAAAAGTAGATCAGTTGGGAGGCTGGGAGGCACGGGGGCATGGCCAGCCTATTTGCCAGTTCTCCAAACTACTCAAAATGTCCACTACCGGTTCCCCCGAACCTGTCAGAACTGGCTGAATACAACCTCTGGTCCAGGACCTGAACCATGTAGAGTTGAGTGTTTTTTGTCAGGGCAACCTGGTGTACCCAATTATGGGACAGAGCATACGACTCCATCCCATAATTGGGTACACCAGGTTGCCCTGACAAAAAACACTTAATCTTTTCCCTGGTGTGGCTGACAAAGTGAGGAGAACCTGTGGCTTAGAGGTTAATACATCTTCCTAATATGCAAGTAGCCTGAGTTTGAATCCTAGAAGGGTATGGCTAGCTGATAAGAGCTAAATAGCTTGAAATAGACCTATACTAGTCTCCCTTTATTTCTTTGTCAGTAAAACATACTAAATTCAAGACATATAGAGTTGACTTACAGCTGAAAGATAACTCCTGTAGTAGCCAATGCAGATCTGATGGTAACATTGCTATATGAGTGAATCTTAGTGTATCCTTGACCATGTGGATTGATGCACTTGGGTGAGTTGAAGTCTGTGAGAATTCTTCAAGGACAATCCCATAGAGAGCAAGCTGATTTGTCCAGACATAAGGATATGAGTGCTAAGTGAACCTAGGCAATGGGTTAATTGACTCAATCTTGGCTTCATTAATTTAACTTAATTAAATGAACTACCTGGTTTTAATTAATGTACAGGATGAAAAATATTGCTTCTTTCCTTCAAACTCTGCATAAATGTGTGGCTGATTCCACTTGTACTCTTCAGAGAAACAATGACTTAGTTGAATCATGAAGCCATGGCTCATCATGATCATGGCTTGTTGAATAGATTTCTCTTATTTCCCAGAAGGCATTCGCTAAAGTGAGAAATCATTCTGAAAGTCAGCCTTCCTAAGCTTCATTTATGTATTTTTAAAAAGCAATTGTCTTTCATAAACTGTATTTCTTCTGATTTGGTAGAAGATTTATCTTCTTCCCACGCTGTGGGAATAGAATGAATAAGAACCACAATGTTTGCTGTTAGGCAGAATCAAAACACACTTTCTAAGCAGTCTTCCCCCCACCCCCCCTCTCAAGCTTAATGTCTCTTAGTTTGCTGTTCATCTAATTTGGGCAATGAGATTGCAGGGTGCATTAATATATTTTTTCTTTGTTGAATTACCATGTCATTCTTTTCCCTCAAACAAAGTAGGCAGAAATAAACACTATATTTACCACATGCAAAATGTAACTCTGAATTTAAAGGAAAAAATAGGCAGGAAAAAGTATTATCAACAGTGTGAAATTTGCTATTGTTGAATACCAGCGCGGGAATACAAGCGCTGGAATAAGGACTCCCTTCTGATTGGCTCCCGGGCGGAGCCGTTTCAATCCCCGTCCCGATTGGTCGAGCCACTCGACGCCCATTGGTTCCTTGTTCAAACCCGGAGGTATAAATGTTTGGCGCGAACCACGCCAGGATTAAATTGCAGTCACTCTGTTTTTTAATAAAGGTTGCTGTTTTACATACCCGTTGTCGCGTTCGTTCCCTTCGCTCCAAGATGCAAAACTGGCGACGAGGATGGGATTCTGATTCCCGCGACCACGGAGAAGAACGAGCCAGCTGCCACCGCGTTTGAACAAGCACGAACGCTATCTTCAGGCTGAGAACTCCGGTAGCAAACGCAAATTTTTTTTCTCCGCCCTCTTCCTCCCCCTCTCTGGCTTTACACCGATGGCAACAGCGCTTCCTCCTTTCGCGCCATTCGGATCCGCCGGAGAGTCATGGGATGGCTTCATGGAGCGTTTCGAGTGCTACTTAATCGCATCGAAGAACCAGGCACAGACCGACGAGGAGAAATGCAGTTTCTTCTTGTCCTGCTGTGAGCCTTCCATGTTTGCCTCTGCGAGAGCCCTGGCCGCCCCGAGGCCAGCCTACAAACTTGGGTGGGACGAGCTGATGTCCAGGCTGAGGAACCACTACGCTCCTTCACCCTCTCTGATCGCACGCCGCTTCACCTTCCGCCGCCGGGTGCAGAAGCCCAACGAATCCATCAGCCAGTTTCTGGAGGTTTTGCGCACAGTGGCCGCCCAGTGCGATTTTGCAGACCTGGAGGAGAACCTCGTGGAGCAGTTTGTATGTGGGGTCCGTGACGTGCATTTGCGCAGCCGAATGCTCCGGAACCACAAAATCACTCTGGTGCAAGCCGTGGAGACCGCGCGAGCAGCGGAGCTCTCCGAACAATCCACGGCCGACATCGAACGCCTCCAGCTGAAACCCCCCGCGCAAACCGCCGCGGGGCCTTCCACCCAGACGAACCTCGTCGACGACCTCTCTCCTGCCGAAGATGAGGAGGAGGAAACCGTCGGACAAATGAGGACGCAGCCGAAGCGGAGGCCACATCAGCAACCACCGACGCCCGCTCAGTCAGTCTCAAACGTACTTTTCCGCGGATGCGGCGGCCGCCACAGCCGCGCATCCTGCCCGTTCCGTTCCGCCGTCTGCCGCCGCTGCCGAGGAGAAGGACACCTCGCCAGGGTCTGCCGGGCTCTCGTGCCAGCTCCATCGTTTTTGCAGTCCAGCGACCAGCGCCAGGCACCGCAACGCCGCCAACAGCCACGTCCCGCAAGGCGAGCTGAGGACTGTCACTCAACCTACCAGCCCTCTAGCGCCGACTGCGTGGTCTACCAGGCTTCCCACGTTCCCGCCGGCGATCACAAAATCAGTACCGCCGTCCGACTCGAAGGTCAGCTTTGCCGAATGGAGGTGGACTCCGGGTCTTCCCGTTCTCTACTATCTTGGGCCCTGTTTTCACTCCTCTGTCCCGGGGTTTCCCAGAGTAAATTGCGCCCCGTCGGGGTCTCCCTCCTAGACTACCAGGGAAATGGGATTCCCACGGCAGGAATATTCCACATCCGGGTGGAATACGGAGACTTTAAGGGGAAACTCCCAGTTCTAATCGTCAGGAACGATCTGCCCGCTCTCCTTGGGTTGGATTGGTTCCCCGCTTTGGGCCTCACCATAGAGGGGGTGCATAGGGTAGTCCCCCTTACCGTAGATAGCGTTCTAAGTGAGTTCGCAGATGTGTTCGATGGGGAACTGGGTTGTTATAAGGGCACCCCCATTTCCCTTTGCCTCGACCCCCAGGTTGCTCCTATTAGGCTGAAGGCACGCAGGGTTCCCTTCGCATTGAGAGCAAAGGTGGATGCTGAGCTTGACAAGCTTATAGAGCAAGGGGTAATCGAGCCCGTAGATCACGCCCGTTGGGAAACCCCCATAGTCATTCCGGTCAAACCCGACGGATCGGTGAGAATATGTGCCGACTATAAGTCGACCATTAATTTGGCCCTGCAGGCTAACCCATATCCGGTCCCCGTAGTGCAACACCTACTCCATTCCTTAGGGGAAGGCCGCATTTTTGCGAAGCTAGATATGGCACAGGCCTACCAGCAGCTTCCCGTAGACGACGACGCGGCTATAGCCCAGACCATCGTCACCCATCGCGGGGCTTTCCGTTGTCGCCGCCTCCAATTCGGCGTTTCGGTGGCCCCGGGGATTTTTCAGAGCCTCATGGAGCGTTTGCTCCATGGGCTCCCAGGCGTCGTTCCCTACTTCGACGACGTCCTGGTCGCAGCCCCCAACCACTCGGAACTCTTAAAAATACTGCGGGAGGTTCTCACACGTTTTAGGGAGGCAGGACTGAAACTAAAGCGCAGCAAATGCGAAATTGCCGTTCCTAAAGTAGAATTCTTAGGGTTCCTTATTGATGCCCAAGGCATCCACCCCTCTCCTTCCAAAATTGCCGCCATCAAAAAACGCACCTACACCCACTTCTAGGGCGGAATTGCAGGCGTTCCTGGGGCTTTTAAACTTTTACGCCCCCTTTATACCCCATAAGGCGTCGCTAGCCGAGCCGCTACACCGACTGCTTGACCGGTCAGCGGCCTGGAAATGGGGTAGCCGTGAAGCGCACGCGTTCGCGGCTATAAAAGACATTTTGATCTCGTCGGCAGTCCTAATCCAATATAGCGATAGGATGCCCCTAGTTCTGACTTGCGACGCCTCTCCCTATGGCATAGGGGCGGTCCTGAGCCATGCCCTCCCGAACGGCTCAGAGGCCCCCATAGCTTTCTATTCCCGGACACTCTCCTCTACGGAGCGGAACTACAGCCAAATCGATAAAGAAGCCCTGGCTGCAGTGTCCGGCATTAAGCGTTTCCATGATTACCTCTATGGTAGGAATTTCACCCTTATCACGGATCACAAGCCGCTTCTGGGGTTATTGGCAGGCGACAAGCCAACCCCCTCCATCTTGTCTCCCCGCATGACACGCTGGACGGAGTTTCTAATGGCGTATTCGTATACGCTGTTATACCGTCCGGGGAAGCAGCTAGGGCACGCAGACGCCCTGAGCCGTTGCCCCTTGCCAGAGACGGATACAGCCCACGTGCCCGCTCTCTCTATTTTGTCCATCGCCGAATCCGACCTCCCCGTCTCTGCCGCGGACGTCGCAGCTTGCACAAAGGCTGATCCCGTCCTATCCCAAGTAGCTTCATGGGTTTTGAGGGGGTGGCCCACGGAAAAGGTAGCGGAAGGATTTCGACCATTTAAAGTACGACAAGCCGAACTCGCCCTTCACGGGGGTTGTCTTGTCTGGGGGGATAGGGTAGTGATCCCCACAGCCTTGCGGGCACGAATCCTGCCTGCACTTCATAAAAACCACCCTGGCATAGCGCGAATGAAAGCCTTAGCCCGTAGTTATGTGTGGTGGCCATTGCTAGATTCGGAAATTGCAGACTACGTAGGCCGTTGCAGGATCTGCCAAAACTCTAGGCCGAATCCCCCCACAGCCGCCCCTCGTGAGTGGGAAATCCCTAGAGGCCCATGGTCCCGTTTACATATTGACTTTGCCGGCCCCTTCCACGGCCGAAATTTTATGATAGTAGTCGATGCTTACTCCAAGTGTGTGGAGCTGGTAATCATGACCTCCACCACAGCAGAGAGTACAGTGAGGGCCCTTCGTAAGATGTTCGCCACCCATGGGTTACCGGATGTGATAGTCTCAGATAATGGGCCCCAGTTTACCTCCACCACGTTCCAAGAATTCCTGGTCGAACAAGGAATTAGACACGCAGCCACAGCCCCTTATCACCCAGCTAGTAACGGCCGGGCGGAGCGCGCAGTTCGCTCAGCCAAGGAAGCTTTGGGCCGCATGGACCAGGGTGACTGGCAAGAAAGGGTGGCGGCATACCTTTTGAGCCAGCACTCCATACCCTGCCCAACGACTAATAAAAGTCCCGCGGAGCTCTTGATGGGTAGAAGATTGCGAACCCCCCTAGACAGGCTCCATCCACTTTATGCAGGGGATCTATCGAGTAACCTGGGGGCCCTCCCTTCCCATGCGTTTAAGTTAGGGGATCCTGTATGGGCCCGTTCCTTTTCTGGGGACCCACGGTGGGTTCCCGCAACCATCACAGCTCTGACTGGCCCCTGTTCCTTTAGGGTCGGCCTGGCCGACGGAACACAATGGAGGCGCCACGTGGACCAGTTAAGGCGACGCCTCCCCGCGGAAACAGACGGCCCGAGCCCCTCAGACATCCACTCTCAGCAGGAGCCACCCTCGATGACCTTCCCCCCATTGGACTGTCTCCACCCGGGGAACAGGGGGCAAGCCGATACGAACTTTTCGGACGGACGTGCCTCACCCGGCTACCCCCTTTCCCTAAGTCCTTATCGAAACTCTGAACCGACACCCCAACTAGATTGCACGGGGCCACTGTCGGACACTCCTGTTGCCACGGAGACGCCACCCCGGACAAATGGACATCGGGTACGGGACCCGGGGCCAGCGCCATCTCACGGGGCCGCGCCGCAGATTCACCGCCCTGCCACAGACACATCTCCGCCGGCGGTTCCCCCCCCGACGACAACCGCCGGGGAGCCACGAAGGTCGGGACGAGAACGTCACCGTCCCGTCTACTTACAAGACTATGTTTGTCCTTCCTAGGGAACTCTTGACTAGGGGGGGAGGGGTGTTGAATACCAGCGCGGGAATACAAGCGCTGGAATAAGGACTCCCTTCTGATTGGCTCCCGGGCGGAGCCGTTTCAATCCCCGTCCCGATTGGTCGAGCCACTCGACGCCCATTGGTTCCTTGTTCAAACCCGGAGGTATAAATGTTTGGCGCGAACCACGCCAGGATTAAATTGCAGTCACTCTGTTTTTTAATAAAGGTTGCTGTTTTACATACCCGTTGTCGCGTTCGTTCCCTTCGCTCCAAGATGCAAAAGCTATAATACTTTTTTTCCCTTTTCTTTGCACTGGTTGATGGTCTTTTTGCATGACATTAACCCTAACCCTAACCCAATCCTGATATGCCCCTCAATGAAATCAAGTTTCATTGTTCTAGGGCAGGGGTGTCCAAACTTGGGAACTTTAAGACTTGCGGACTTCAACTCCGGGCTGGGGAATTCTGGGAGTTGAAGTTCCCAAGTTTGAACACCCCTGTTCTAGGGTTTTGGAAGTTTTCTCCCTGATCCGATATGCAATATGTCATTTTATACACTTTGGACAAATCCCCTTGGACTTTCATCTCAAGCTAAAAGTCCTTAATGTCCTAGCTATTTCTCATGTGAGAAGTTTTCAAGGGTCTGTTTACCTTGATTGTCCCCTTCTGCCATGTCCACAGCTCTAATTATATTGTTTTTCACAGAGATATCCAATCTTGGCAAGTTTAAGACTTGTGGACCTCAACTCCCAAAATGCCCCAGCCAGGATGGGAGGTGAAGTCCACAAGTCTTAAATTTGCCAAGGTTATACACTCGTGCCAGATGTGGAACTGGACATATCTCCAAGAGGCAATGGGTTTAGGTCATCAACTTTCCAGAATTATGCTGCTGGCAACTTTGGGAAGCAGAATGATTAATCAATGTGGTCCATTTCAGAGAAACTCAAACCCAGTAGCCAAAACACGGTTGACTAGCTTGTGGCTCACCATCACTATTTGAATTTAGACATCCAGATTAATTCAATCAGCCCTAATTTCACTAACTATTGTAGGAAGTTATCACCCAACCCTCTTCCAGAAAAATGAAATATCCTAGGAAATATTGAAAAGGAAGAATACTTCTCTGGGTGTGAAAAGAAAGTTGCCTGTAGCTTTCTGCCCATCCCCACTGTTAATGGGCCATTAAGAAGGTCAAACTAGTCCACTTTACATAATAAAGGCTTCTCCACTGCAGCTGCAGGGGGATGGGAGTAAAAGCATGATAATATTGGCCCCAACTGACCACATGGCATCTGAGAACTCAACCAAACCTGGATTTGGAGAGTTGCCCCTGCAGGGCCCCATGGAAGCCTGACAACCAATCAGAATACATTTCTTACACAGGAACAGGAAACAGAGAGGTGGGACTGAACAGGTTATAAAAAGCCTAGCAAGCCCCTCCCTCAGCCCTTCTTCTCCACCAATACTGAAGCATGTGATCACCTTTTCTGTTCAGGACTCAAGCCATGTGGCCCTGTCCAACAATAAACCATCTTTCTAAGCAGCCTCCATGTCTCCAGTGTCTTTTTCCCCACTTGGAGCCAAACCCAGAAGGACATTTCTTTCATCACTATGGGTTTGCCTTATTAGAAGGCAAAGAAGAAGAGATTTTAAAGAAGAGATTGAACAACCATTTGTCTTAAACGGTATAGGGTTTCCTGCCTACCAGGGGAAAGTAAGCAGAAACATATTACCTCCATATATTTTTCTTTCTTTCCTTAGGAAAGGCTTTATAGAAGGCTAGGTAAAATTTCCTTCTGTTCTTCAATAAGAGCAGAAGCCATGAGAAAGATGGGTGATTAAATAAAGCCAACTGAGTCATAAGTAGAAAGGTATAAACTATGTTGAACTAGGCACTGCAATGACGATGGAGAAAGCAATTATTGTGGATAGTTTGGTCACAGGTAGAATTAGAATGGAATAGAGCTGGAAGGGACCTTGGAAGTCTTCTCTTTTCTTCCACTTTTCCCAGGATTAGAACCCTTTTCAGATCTTCACATAATGGGTCTAAATAAATTGTATCTTTATTATTTATATTGTTTTATTTAGTTTCCTAGTATGATTTATCTATGTTGTTTAGTTATTTAGTAACTTATGATTATCGCTAAGAGTTGTATCTTATGATTCATGATGAATGTATTTGTAATGACTATGATCATGATTTATCACTTATATCTTTTATTTACAGGGAAAACTTATGCACTGAAGACAAATTTCTTGTGTATCCAATCACAGCCAATAAAGAATTCTATTGTATTCCATTCCATTCTGGATCCTCCAAATTTCCCATCCTTTCGTTTACTTCAAGGTTTTTTTCCCCCATAGTCAAGAAAAAGGCATTTTGTGTCCTTCCAGAGTGGCTCCTTCAATAATAAGCCTGTTGCTTTAACAGGTGGAAATAGGCAAAGAGGGATAGAAAAGGGCGTGGTTAGTGACCAAGGGGAGGAGCTTTAACCCTAAAAGCAACAGTACCCACCAAATACATTTCTCCCTCCGATTACCCTTCCCACCCCAAAACCTTCTTGCATAGGAACCAACCAGGTAGCAGCATCCCTTTCCTCCGCTCCAGGAAGGGAGGGGCGGGGATGGCAAAAATAAGGCCGTCCAGAGCTGGGAGCTCGGCTGTCTTTATTTATTTATTTTTGGAGCGTGGGGGGGGGGGGCCCTTGGCACCGGGCGGAGTCACGGGAAGATGGAGGGACCAGGATGGGGAGGGCGAGGGAGTTCGCGGGCGCCGCCTGGCTACCTGACGAACCAGCACAAAGAACGAGGGGGAAGAGGCGCGCTTGCTTTCTCTTCCCCCCCACCCTACACCCCCTCCTCGCCCGCCCCACGTTGGAGCAGTTTTCTCTCCGGTCCGCGAGGGGAGCCTTCTTGCCTTTTTTTTTTTCCTCCCAGCGACATCCTTTGCCTCGCCTGGGAAGGAGCCGGAGCCTGGGTACCACCGATTAGATCCTCAGGCAGGGATGTGCTGACCGCGGGAAGTGGAGCGCGGGGCGCCTCCTGGCCAACTCTTGGGGCGCTTTGCTTCCATCCCTCCGGTTTTTTTTTTCTTTCTTCTTCCGATCTCTCCTTTTTCGCTCCGAAAATCCAACAGTTGTAAAAGACTAACTGTTGATCGCTCCAGCAAGGCGAGGCGCGGAGCAAATAAACCGCAAGGGGTGAGTAACTTACAAGGATCTCTTGGGAAGAGGGGGGGGGGGTCGCAGGAGGCTGCTAAGGGAGGGGTCGTTTGCGTGCCTATCCCGGGGATAAAGTGGGGGGGGGGCAAAGGCTGGGGATGGAGCTGCAACTGGACAATCGCCCTTGCTGGCTGTGATGTTTATTCACCGTGTTACTTGGGTCTGGCTATTATGTAAGTGTGCAAAGAAAAACTGCCAATTCGGTGCGGGCTCACTTTCGGAGTAACCCCTTTCACACGGGCAAGACTTTGGAGGAAGTATCTGAGGTTCCCAAATAAGCTTTGGCACAGAGGCAAATAAACATATTTGGTTGTGAGAGAAAGAAAAATTAAGACTGATCATAATATATGTCTTCATTAACATCTCAAGAATGGCCAACGGGGGAAATATCTCCTCCTTGATGTTGAACCAGCCTTACGGTTGAAGAATTGATGCATCGATCATGTCTGGAGAAGCAAACTTCCTTCTGGTTTTTAGTTGCCTTGTTTCCTTGGAATTCTGGTGAAAATAAGCCATGTTAACATTCATGGTCTATTCCATGGTGATCTCCAGATGACCTAGACCAGAGTTTCTGCTATCTTTGCCAACCTAGGTGGTTGGAGTGATGGAAATCGTTTTGGAGACCAACTCAAGGATGTCGGAAGAGCTGGACCAGTTTGTAATTGAGATTTGTCACAGCAGCTCTTCAACAGATGGTTGAAATATGCCCTGTATCCTTCTCATGGTAGCCTGGAATGCAGGAATATAAAGAAAAGGGACCAGCTCCTTTAAGGCTCCTCAGCTGCTGATGGAAAAAGACCTTGACTCTAAAGAATGAAGGGGGCCTAGCATATTGGGCATTCTGTTGTACCCTTTCTGCTAGAAATGTGGGATGCAAAACATCTCAGTCTTCCAAATAATTAAATAATGATCTTACTGCTTCTCTTGTGTCAGATACTTGTGTGGGTGACAAAGAGAAAAAAATAGGAATTAGCAAGTGCCTACGATTTATATTGTCCCCCACTTTCAAGAGGAAAAGCCAATTCTCCATTTTAGGAAAACTGGGGGAAGCTTTGGTGAATCAAGATAATCCAGCAAATCTGAAGGTTTGCCTTCTCAATGATTTGGTGTTCAAAGGGAGAAAAAAACCCCTCTTAACCTCATTTCACACACACACACACACACACACACACACACACACACACACACACATTACATGTCCATCCATTACTTTCTTCCTCCCTTACCTCCAATTAATTTGGCAAATATTTATTTCAGAGCTGATAGTCTAGCTTGGCTCCCATGTAGGTATGCTGGTGCCAAAATTAATAATTTCTCCAGTAATTTAAGGGAGAAGCAAAACAAGGACTCTCTCTGTGAGTTTAGATGATTATTGCATTTTTGTCTTCTAAACTGCGCTGATGATTGGAGAGGAATCAGAGAGACTGAGCAAGCAAAGAGGTCCTTCTACTTTTCCAGGATACAGAAGGGTCTTTGGTTGTTTTTGCAATAAGGGATTGTTTAAAAACAAAACATATTGTGGGTTTGAACATGATTTCAGCTGTTAGAATCCTCCCTTTGAGACAGACTGAGGCTCCTCCTTATCACCTCATTCCACTTCAAGTTCACACTCCTATTTTAAAAGAATTACTCACAAGCTTGTGGTTCAGAAGAACTTGCTGTGTGATACCAAATTATGGCTTTACATTTTATTCTTGCCATCTTGGGTAGAATCAGGAGCCCCGGTTTATTTTAAAATCTGTTTAAAAGGCAAATGAGCTACAAAACCCCCAACTATTTAAAAAAAGATATTGGGGTACTGGTGAGAGAATCCAGGATAAAACTGAATTGTTGTAATCTTAAAGATTAATATTTTAGCCACTTGGGAATGAGCAACTTCCAGTTGTTATTCCATATGTCTCTGTCTTTAAATAAAGTTGTTCTGAGGTTTATTTGTGAGTCACAGGGCATGACATAGGCTACATGCTGGTAGCCTCATTCACTTATTAAAAATATAATTTAAATTAGTAGACTTATTCTCTTGCTAAGCTTGGATTGGGTGGTTAATGTGCCATCTGGAATCTACCCCAAGATGTGGTAGTTTATCAATCATTTCCAGTGCATTATCTGACATTATCTGACAAGGGTTTCATAAAAAAACATTTACAATGTAGGAAATATTTGTGCTGGATTCACTTATCACATTGAACCATAATGTCGTGGGGTGAGTTTTGAGTTAGCATGTTGCATGACTCCAGTTTCCTGGTATTATGGTTTCTAAATCATGATTCTAACCTAAGCAGATTGTATGAGCCCAGTTTTTGGACTAAGGTTTTATGTTTAGCATGCTGCATGAAGTCATCCATTTGTGCTTATTGGCACACCAGGATTACAGAAACAATGGCGTAGTGTACGAGTATATAATATGTGAGTGTAATGATATGGCATCGGTCCTTTGACTCCCTTGGTGATTTAATTCCAAGAATATCAAAAAAAAAATGAATGAACCTCTGAATCTAATATAGGTGCTTCTATTTTATTTGTGGAAGTTGGCTTTTTTTGCACAACCATCATTGGATACTGTAGCCACTAGGGGTCAAATGAGGTGTAGAGATGGTATGAGTTTACCATTTAAAGAACTGGGCAAAATATTTACCTTAAAGCAATGTTTGCAAAATTAAACCATTTAAAGAAGCATAATGCAATTACACCAAAATGAAAAGATCTTCCTTGTTACCCTGAAGGAACTAAAAAGCTGCAGGATGGTGGATCTCTTTGGGAAATGGGGGGCACCTGAAAATCCTCTCTAAAGAGATATTGCACTCAGTTGCAATCTGCCAGGATAACATGCAACAGATATCTGGTTGATGGAAGCCACTCATTCGTCCCCAGGAAATAATCACAAGTTGTTTTTGTTGATTATGTACATGAAGGGCAGTGGTTCTAGTGAGGATGATTCTGTCCCATTTCCCCTCCCTGATGCTTTGGTTATCTCCATATTTAGCTATCTGCATAGTTTTAGACCAAGATGATCATGTATGGATGGATAGATGTGTTCTTCCCTCCTAAACAACATGATGCTATTCTTTCTTAAATGACTTAACGAATTAAATAAAAGTTACCTATCTTTTCAGTTGTGGACGCTGACATATTTTGGCCATGGACGTATTCATGAAAGGATTTAATAAAGCTAAGGAAGGAATGGTAGCAGCAGCAGAGAAAACCAAACAAGGTGTGGCGGAAGCAGCTGGGAAAACAAAAGAAGGAGTCCTCTATATGGGTAAGTGGTGAGACACTAAATCTGGAGTATGCAATGTTGTTGTTTTTTGAGCCAAGGTCCACAGAGCCTTTGATTGGCAAATCAGGAACTCCATGTCAAAAACTGGGTGGAGCCAAGACAGAAAGAAAATATGAATGAAACTGAATGAAATCTAGAATCCTGGAGTAATAAAGTTGGAAGGGAATTTGGCATTCTTCTAGTGGTTTCCAATGTGGGGCCCAGGCCCCACGGGAGGGCAATTTGATTTTTAATGGTGGCATCTTGTTCAAACCAATGTATTGGCCTTTTCGGCTTCCTCCGCATGCGTAGAGTTTACGGTTTGAGTAAAGTAAGAATTATAGGTCATGGGAGGGGAGGCATCAGGATTTTAAAGATGCTTAGGTGGGGCATGGCCAAAAAAAGGTTGGGATATAGTCCAACCCCTTGCTGGAGCAGGAGACCATCACAGAATCATAGAAAAACAGATTTGGACCTCCCTTCTTGGAGGTCTTCCAGTCCAGTTGCTGGCTCAAACAGGTGACCCTTACAGATATAATTCAATTTTTCAAGTGGGACACACAGGAAACTGTGTGTCCCAGTCAAATTAAGATTTTTGCATCTATAGGGAGACTTTGGAGGTACATAGAGATTCAAGGTTCATTAGGAACATGGGATGTTCTGGGCTCTCAATTTGTATATGTATGTAGAATTCTTTAGATTTTTATTCATTTTTTTTTGTCCTGGAAGCAAAAGTGAGATTCCTTGCATTCCATTCTTCAATTTACCTTCCCAAAAACAATCCGAGGAGAAAAGTTGTTTAGAATAAACATTGGGTCTCCTTGATCTCGATCCAATATTTTAACCATGACAGCAATCCAAATTTCTTTTCCGTGCTGCTATTCTGTACAGAATGAGCAATCAAGATGACCTGTGATAATATGTTCCTCCTTTAAACCAAACACATTGTTACATTTCTTGCGCTGTTTGAATGGCAAACTCTTGGAATTGGAAATAGCTAAAGCTCCTGCTAAGTGCATGTACTTTGGATATAATAATATTTATTCCAAGTAGAAATGCAGTAACTGTTGTATTGGTGGATTGCTTGCATCTCTTCAGGGAGACACCTTGAAGAAATCTTAAAGAAATTCAAAAGGGATGCATTGCATCTGTGGGGTGTAGATTCATGGTTGCTATCCAGTTCATCAGCCACAGATGTAACTTGAACTCAGATGAACACTGATGAACCCTAACTTTGCTGTCACGTGTGTCTTAATATTTACCCATACTTGAATTTGCTCTGATAGATCATATCCTCCTCACCCAACTGAGAATAGAATTCAAGAACAGAAACAAGCAGTCAGACAAGGAGATCCAAACTCATTGGTAGCCTCACATTGCAACAAACAAGGACATACATTCAATTTTGCATCTACTAAGATTGTTGGCTGAGCAGGGACAAAAATAGACAGGGAAATGATTGGAGCTGGGAAAGGGGCTGCTTGTCAGTCAACAGGAGTGCTGATTTCTTATCAAGCTTATCAAGTGCTTAGGAACCGAGCGCTTGGCAGCACAAGGAAACAATAGCCATTGACTTAATAGCCAGCCATCAACACCCCAATCAACAACTAAAAAGCCACGCAACCAAGCACTACATTATTATTATACATATAATGGCCCAAAGCAGACATTCTGTTAGAGAGAAGTTACCGGAGGCTTGGCTCCAGCATGAGTCTGAAAGCTCAGAAGACTAAACCTCTGGTCATGGTGACCCGATCCAGATTGGATCTTGCAACATTATTCTGGGACACATATGTTTGCTTTCATTTGCAACTGAGAATAGATTATAGTCTAGGCTGGTTTACTGTTGAGAAAAAGAGTTGCCCATATATGGAAAGCAACTATCTGAGGACCTGGGCATGGTTGCAGGAACTGGGCATGGCTAATCTAGTGAAGAGAAAGACCAGGGGAGACATGATAGCAGTGTTCCAATGTTTGAGGGCCTTCCAAAGCACCTGAAGGCCAGACAAGGAATACTGGATGGAAACTGATCAAGGAGAGATTCAGCCTAGAAATAAGGAGAATTTTTTTTGACAGAGCAATCAACCCATGGAACAGAAGTTGCCTTCAGAAGTTGTTGGGGCTTCATCACTGGAGGCTTTCAAGAAGAGATTGGACTGCCATTTGTCAGAAATGGTGTAGAATCTCCTGCTTGGGCAGTGGGTTGGACTAGATGGCCCACAAGGTCCTTTCCAACTCTGTTTATCTGTTTTTTTTTTAAACCAACCTTTCAGAGGAGGCCATCTAATAATGTGAGGATGTCATCAGGAAAGATATGGCCAAAATATGTTGGTCCATCTTTGTTATTCTTTTTAAAGGATGAGAAAGGGGAAATCATTCCATTCATACCAAAGGCTGAGTCCACTTTTTTTTTAGGGTCCATGTAAACAGTTTCTCTATGGTTTAAGAGGAGCTTATGAATGAATTTCCCTCCCAGTAATTTCCCAGTTTTATCCCCATCCCTAAAATTCTGAAAAATTGAAAAACAATAACCAAATGGTTACTTCTCTAACGATAAAACAACAAAATGCATTACTACTGGTACAATCTTAAGGGATACACGTGGATGTTTTGGAAAGGATGCTCCTGAAAAGTATAAATTTCCCATTCCTGGCTTAGATTACCATACTTCACTTTAATAATGTGCTAATTTTGGGAGTCAAATTGGAAAAAATAGATTTATATCGGATTTATTTAGAGGTTGTTTTGAT
Organism: Thamnophis elegans; assembly: GCF_009769535.1. NCBI lineage: Eukaryota > Metazoa > Chordata > Lepidosauria > Squamata > Natricidae > Thamnophis > Thamnophis elegans. The sequence goes on along the minus strand of NC_045549.1, from coordinate 14,977,301 downwards.
GGAATCCCAGTCATTAAAAGAAACCGAGCCAGTAGATTTAGCTATGCCCAACTGTAGGCCCAGCTGTATGATTCATGCTTCCCAGCTAGTGTGAAAGCAGAATTTTCTATAGATGTTCTTTAATTTCACAGCATGCAGCAATTAAAAGCCAAGAAAGTTGCATCTGTCACCATAAAGCAGCTAAGCACACTTATATCATTCAAATGCACAAAAAACAACTGTTTAAAGCATCTTTTCGATATGGAAGGCTTATGCAGGCATCCGAATTTTTTTGCATCCATAAATTGGAACACTACAATTCTCTTTGTGTGAATGAAGTCCTGATGTTAAGCTATATATTTGCAGTTTATTGTGTGGGCTACTATTTTATTGAGGGACGCGATGGCTCAGTGGTTAAGACGCTGAGCTTGTCTATCAGAAAGGTCAGCAGTTCAGTGGTTCTAATCCCTAGTGCCATGTAACGGAGGGAGCTCCCGTTACTAGTCCCAGCTTCTGTCAACCTAGCAGTTCGAAAGCATGTAAAAAATGCAAGTGGAAACATAGGTGGGACCTTTGGTGTGAAGATAACAGTGTTCCATGCACCTTCGGTATTTAGTCATGCCAGCCACATGACCACGGAGGACACCTTTGGACAGCACTGGCTCTTCGGCTTTGAAACAGAGTCAGGAACTGCCCCCTAGAGTCAGAAACGACTAGCACATATGTGCGAGGGGAAACTTTAACTTTACCTTGACTATTTTATAAAAAGACAATTTGTGTTGTATTTAGGATCAACACCTTGTGTGAACTCTTGAACTGTATCCTTATGCTTCCTAAAACTCATTCCACTCAGTTTCCCATTGAAACTGATTTTTATTTTTATTTTGGATAATTAGGATCAAAGACCAAAGAGGGCGTGGTTCACGGTGTCACAACAGGTAAGTCCATAATTGCATTTCTAGTTCTAAGTCATCAATAAGTCTCCTGTCTGTTTTTTAAAAAATAGGCTCTGATTTAGGAAGGAAATGTCTGCGATTTGATCAGGCATTTGGGAAACAGCATTATTGGTCTTATCGGGAAAGGAACATTCCTGCAGAGAGAGCATTTGGAGATATTAATCTGTAGTACAATTCCAGTTTCTGACAACTCAAGCACATGACATTCCATCTGTAGGGAGTGCGACGCCAGAAAAGTATTGGCCCAGATTCCATATCTGTTTTTGGCCAATAACCAGTGACTGATTATTTTCACTGCAAGAGAAACATGCAATGGATGAGCCTCGGTGGCACAGTGGTTGGAGTGCAGTACTGCAGGCTAATTTGGCTGACTGCCGGCTGACTGCAATTTGGCCGTTCAAATCCCACCAGGCTCAAGGTTGACTCAGCCTTTTATACTCATCTTCCAAGTATTTTTATTGGGTTCAGTAACTAGCAAATAGGAGAATACACATTTAAAGGTTTCAAGGAAACACATTATTTTACTAAGGAACTCTGGAGATACACGTTACAGGTAGTCCTTGACTTACTACCAATACAACAGATCCTGAAAAAAGGCACTGATGATCTAGTTTTGAAGTTCTGATGTCATTCCCTCCCTCCCACCCACCCCATAGTCACATGACTGCATTTTGGATGCTCAGTAAATGGCCCACATTAATGGCTGTTTGCAGTATTCCATGGTCATGATGTTTACTTCCTGTTCTGGTAAAAAAAGTAATTTTTGCTTCCTGTTTCTGGTTTTTAAAAAAGCACTGAGCACAACGAGATTGCTTTAGAATTACAGGCTAACAATCTCAGTGCTCACTCAAGGGGGTTCAAATCACACCAGGCTCAAGGTTGACTCAGCTTTCCAGCCTTCCGAGGTGGGTAAAAGAAGGACCCAGATTGTTGGGGGCAATAGCTGACTCTGTAAACCACTTAGAGAGGGCTGTAAGGCACTGTGAAGCGATATATAAGTCTAAGTGCTATTGCTATTGCTAATGGATGGCATCTGTAGTCTTCCTTACGTTGAAAGCAGCTTTCCAATGGTGGGTTCCGGATCCTGGTGCAACCGGTACGGTGCAGTGGAGCCAGGTGTCCACCACATGAATGTGTGCAGCCCGCACATGTGTACTTACCACCTGTGATGCTCCGTGATGCCTCCGCGACGCTCCAGTTCCTTGGCGGAGCGTCATGCAGGTGCCATATGCACCGTGTTCGGAAGCCACAAAGAGCTCAAATGCTGGTATGGAAGGTGAGCGGGCAGGTGGGCCCTCCAGAGCACTGTACCGGAACGGTACCTGGTGGTCCCCGCAGGCACCAGTACACCTTTAACGGGGCGTACCGGTCGTAACCCAACACTGGAGCTTTCATACCTAGAATTCCTTTGATACCCTGGCAATTATCCAAAAATTAGATATATACAGCAATATGCTGGTGTAGGTTTTCACAGCTGGTAACTGTTGAGCTTCAAGGTTTAGTGAACATGGTCAAGAGGACAGATTTTCTGATGGCAAAATAGTCCCTGCTCAGTTATCTGTGATCAGCATAGCAAAGCATTTTGCCTCTCAAGATGCCGACCAGAGTTGCTTGCAAAACAACAGGAAATCTCTTCTCTAGACTCTAGAAATATGATCTTCAGCGGTGAAGGTTGGCCCTGGAATAGTAAATAAGTTCTTAGCATTTCAGTGCAATCATTGGCGGTGTGCCTCCAACAGCAAATGACTGATGTACAGCATATGCCTGTTGTTTTATTTCCAGGAACTCTTTTCTTATCAAATGTCTGAATGGCTCTTGTAGCTGTAGCTGAAATCCATGTCCGGACCTCAGAACACATTTTGACCTTGCTTGGGTATCAAATGACAGCTGGTACAAGAGCAAATTCAAATTTCCTTCCTTTGTGAGTCCCTTTTTGATAAAATACAGGTAGTCCTCAAGTAAGTTCATTCAGTGACCGTTCAAAGTCACAGCGGCACTGAAAATAGCGACCGATGACCATACTTAACAACCGTTGCAGCGTCCCCAGTGGTCACATGCTTTACATTCAGATGCTTGACAACTGACTCGTATTTGTGACCGTTGCAGTGTTCAGGAATCCTTTTGCGACCTTCTGACAAGCAAAGTCAAAGGAGAACCCAGATTCATTTAACAACTGCAGTGATTCCCTTAACAAACGTGGCAAGAAAAATCGCAAAACGCAATAGCAATAGTTAGACTTATATACCGCTTCATAGGGCTTTCAGCCCTCTCTAAGCGGTTTACAGAGTCAGCATATTGCCCCCAACAACAATCCGGGTCCTCATTTTACCCACCTCAGAAGGATGGAAGGCTGAGTCAACCTTGAGCCTGGTGGGATTTGAACAGCCGAACTGCTGAACTGCAGTCAGCTGAAGTAACCTGCAGTGCTGCATTTAACCACTGCGCCACCTCAGCTCTTGCAAACGGGACACATTCACTTAACCAATGTTTCATGACAATATAAATTTTGGGATCAGTTGTGGTCTTAAGTACAGGACTACCTGTATGGATGTAAGAAGAAAGCTCCAAGGCCTGGGGCACTTTTGGTGTTCTACCTAATTCTCCAAATCATTGTCTTCTGCAGTGTCTATATGAAAGGTGTGGATAAATGTTTTGGATTATAGCTAATCTTATCCATAAAAATTAGCTACCATTTGACGGGCCAACTTCCCTATTTTCTTCCCTATTTTCAAGTGAGCTTTTATCAAATGTACTTTGTTTCCCTTCTGCATTTACACCACCAGAGCTAGGCTCATAGTCTACACATCGGCTGTGCACAGGATCATTGGAACATGGGAATAATGTTGATATTAGCTTCAGTGGAAATAGAACCAAGGTCTTTTCAGCTGATGTATTCAGTTAGCATGAACCTATTGCACCTTTGAAATAACCTTTAATTATTTGCAACAGGGAGCTAATTCAATGAAGTATCTATGATTTCATTTGTTAAATCATGCTTGTTTATTAAATCGGACTGCATGATACATTTGATTTGAACAGTGCAGAAGATGCTTTAATGCTTTAGACTTTTGAGTCAAGTCAACCTGATATATTTGAATTGATTATATGAAGCGGACTCCGTTCACATAGGTTTCTTTTATGTTCAGGTTTGTCAGCATATGCAGCTGTGTATAACGGGGGTGTCAAACTCACGTCATCACAGCGGCACCATATGATGTATTTTCCCCCTTTCGCTAAACCAGGCATGGGTGTGGCCAGCCTGTGACGCTTTCAGCCTGTGGGCTGGGAGTTTGACTACCCTGGTGTATAACCTTTGTAAAACAACAGTCTGTAAGCATCATGAGATGGCAATTTTATGGCCAACTCATTTGATTAACATAGCAATAGCAGTTAGACTTATATACCGCTTCATAGGGCTTTCAGCCCTCTCTAAGCGGTTTACAGAGTCAGCATATTGCCCCCAACAACAATCTGGGTCCTCATTTTACCCACCTCGGAAGGATGGAAGGCTGAGTCAACTCTGAGCCGGTGAGATTTGAACAGCCGAACTGCAGAACTGCAGTCAGCTGAAGTAGCCTGCAGTGCTGCATTTAACCACTGCGCCACCTCGGCTCTTCCACCAGGGAAACCAGGGATAAAAATGTACAATAAAAATATTGGAGGCCACAACTTAAGTCAGATCAGTGACGTGCGGTGAGATTTATGGCTGGTGAGGCAGTCCTCTCCCCCGACACCCCACTGACTAGGGTGGGCAAAAGAAAGTGACTTTCTTGAGGTGGTGCCTCAACTACTTCGGGATTTTTTAGGCTTTTAACCCTCGCTTAACTCTGCTCGAGCGCCTAAAAAGTCAGACTAGATGAGGCATGCAGTTCTCCTGCCTCATAGTAGAGGGCGCTTTTTAGAGGCTTTTTTTAAACAGGCAGTCATTCACAGTGTGGCAGCAGCTAGCTAGCCTAACCTCAGCACTCGCTTTTTCCCGTTTACATTTTTTTCCTTTTCATGATTGACAGTGGTGAGGCTGTGCCTCCTCTGCCTCCCCTGACTGCACGTCACTGAGTCAGATTGACTTCTAAAGAAATTAGAATTCATCAAATGATAATGTGATATGAAAGGGTGGGGTATTTTAGTCCTCCTGGGGCAGAGGTGGGTTCCTACGAGTTCGCACCTATTCAGTAGAACCGATTCATCAAATCTACCGAACCGGTTAAAAGAGGTTCCACCAGTGGACCCGGAAAGCAGGCCACACTTACAGAAGAGGTTCCAAAATTTTTTGAAACCCACCACTGGCAAAGATCTTGTAACTTGACAGCTTTAAGACTTGCATGCTTCAATGCCAGAGTTTCTGAATAGCTACTTGGACCGACCTAAGTACTAATTCATAATTTCATATCTGGTCACATGGGCAGCAAGCCACTCCCACAAAGGAGGCCACACCCACAGAGTAGGTTCCAACAATTTTTGAAACCCACCACTGTCCTGGGGGTATTTAGGTGGGCAAGAGAAAGGGAAATTCCTAAGAATTATCTTCCCTTACTTCCATTCTCGAAATATCTCAAAGCATTTCAGTTTTTTTTTCCCTTCAATTTTGTTTTAAAAGACATTGGCTTTTGTAGGTGCTCATCCTCTTTTGAATTATCAACTAATGGCTTTGGGAACGAACCAGATAAGGGTTTAAATGGATCCTGCACACTTTTATAATCTGTAAAAAAAAATACAGCTACTACAACATTGAAAGGGCACAGCATTAGTTTTACAATGCTCAAATGGGCTGACCATTCTTTGCATATTTAAGCAAGTATTATCCTGCCAGCTGGAACGCTATTTTGGAATTTTGACTGTAGTTTAAATAAATATATTTGTTAAAAATATTTTTTTTTCAAATTAAAATTTTAAAATCCATGCGTAATTTGTACACCAGAGGCAAAGTATGGACTTAACAGAGACGTGCATCTGTTGATTTTTCCCTCTTCCTTTTTGCATGCCTAATAAAACTGCATCCTATGCCATCTGTGAATAGTCAGAGACATCAGTGTTGACCTTGGAAAAAGACACTTGAGAAATATTCTCCTTCTCTTACCTTTGACATTTCCTCCCCCTACAGTGGCCGAGAAAACCAAAGAGCAAGTGTCAAATGTAGGGGGAGCTGTTGTCACCGGAGTGACAGCCGTAGCCCAGAAGACGGTGGAAGGCGCTGGAAATATTGCTGCAGCCACCGGCTTTGGCAAGAAGGATCAGTTGGCCAAACAGGTCGGTGGAGCTATAGATATTTGCCAAAAAAAAAAAAAAAAAGGATTTCAAATGGAGTGATTTTGGTTTCGGAAAGGCTTACCTAGATGCACTTGCTCTGTTTTTTTCTCTGCACTAACTCTTATAATGTAGGTAAACCCACTGAATGGTTGGAAATCACTGTTTATATTAGCTAGTTGCTTAACTTTCTACCATTACATGAGTGGTGGGATTCAGCCAGTTCGCACCTATTCGGGAGAACCGGTTGCTAACTTTCTAAGCAGTTCGGAGAACCGGTTGTTGGAAGAAATCTCATTTTGGTTTTTTTTTCCCACTTTACAGGGCTAATCCTGTAAGGAAGGCAGGAATGAAACAATCTGATATTGTTTCTAGTCTAACCTTTATTGCCCTGATTACAGAAATTGCTTCTCTGGTTGGTTGGTTGGTTGGTTGGTTGGTTGGTTGGTTGGTTTATATTTGTCAACAAGTACAAGGAAACGAGTATGAAAACATGAAAAAATGGCACAAATAAATGAATAAATAAAACATAGCCATAAACAAATAAAAAGAGTGCATATAAATGGGACAGTAGGACAGGGACGGTAGGCACACTGGTGCGCTTATGCACGCCCTCTATGGTTGACCCTTATTACATTATAACAGCTATGGTGAAGCGCCCATCGACGTGAGTGACATTGAGTTGGCCATGCCCATCCAGTCACATGATCATCAAGCCATGCCTACCCAGCTAGTCATTAGGGTAGAGAGCCGGTTGTTGAATTATTCGAATCCCACCACTGCATTACATTCTATATGACTCCGTTACTCATCGCTCACTGGAGGGATCAGCACAATGCAAAATCTCAGGATGACACAGTAGATGCATCAAACCTTTCTCGTTCAAGGAGGGCTCGAATGTTTTTTTTTTTTCTTCCAACTCTGGGCAAGGCCACTTATAATGTCCAAGTTCCCTTTGTGCCTCTTCTGCCTAAAATACCGTGGTATGATTTTCTGCCATTTTGAGGCAGGAAGTAAGCAAACCTGTAGCACCAAACCATCAGATACAAAGGTTATATAGATAGATAGATAGATAGATAGATAGATAGATAGATAGATAGATAGATAGATAGATAGATAGATAGACAGACAGACAGACAGACAGACAGACAGACAGACAGACAGACAGACAGACAGAGAGAGAGAGAGAGAGAGAGATAGATGATAGATAGATAGATAGATAGATAGATAGATAGATAGATAGACAGACAGACAGACAGACAGACATAGAGATAGAGATAGAGATAGATAGATAGATAGATAGATAGATAGATAGATAGATAGATAGATAGATAGATAGATAGATAGATAGATAGATAGATCTTCCCTCAAAATCATGAGAATGGGAGAGAACCAGAAAATGTCACCCCTGCCTATGTGCTTGGTCTGTTCCTGCCGTCGCTGCCCCACCTCTACAGCCTTCAGTTCTTCTCGAAATGTCAAAGGCAATACCTGAACTGCCAAAAGATTGTGTAGTTCTACATTTAAATATAATAAGGGGATTGTTCCAAGATCACGTCTGTCAGTTTCAAGACTAAACGTGGATTGGAACCTATGTCTGTTTGGCCTAATCTAGCGATTATCTACTTTTTTCTTCACCATGGAGCCCCTTTAAATATCGGTTGTGGCCATGGACTCCTAAGACTTAACTCAAGATTTAAATCATAACATTTCTTCAAGCTTTCACAAACCCCATGACAATTTCATGAGCAGGGGTGGGCTTCAAAAATTGCAGCAACAGGTTCGCGGCCCTGTTGCTGGGTGGGCCTAGCCATGGTGGGCGTGGCCTAATTGGCCGCCTGCACCATGGCGGGAAGAGGAGTTTTTCACCCTCCCCAAGGTCCAGAGACTTTCTTTGAGCCTCCGGGAGGGTGAAAACCGCTTCCCGGGGCTCCAGAGGCCCTCTGGGGACAAGAAACAGGCCTGTTTTCGGACTTCCAGAACCTCCGGTAGGCCCATTTCCCCCCCCTCCCCGAACCTCCGCATGAGCCCTGCACTTACCTGGCATGATGAACAGGCCGCGTGGAGACTCCTGGGATGGGCCTGATGGGGTGGGGTGGGCATGACCAGCCAGGTATGGCATTCACCGAACTCGGCAGAATCCTAGCTAGAGGATCACCCAAACCCATGTGAACCCCCAGCAGCCCACTCCTGTTCATGCCGCTCCCCAGGGGTTCACACACCACAGGTTGAGAACCACTGCCTAATATCTTCAGTTTACTGAAGTATGGAAACACAGATGCCGTTTATGAAGTCTGGATGTTTGATGGGTTAATCTTACCTTGTTTTCTTTGATTGACAGCAATTATCCCAGGTGTAGGCCAGGGAGCAGCCTTTCCCATCATATTTATCCAATCCATGTTAACAGGGTGTTCCAGGGACTGAAACTGGCATGCTTTGCATTCCAAGCATCTTTTCTCATTATATGGTTTACAAAGAAAGTGAAAAGCAGGGCTGACCATTAAAAAATCGTGCTTGCTGCTTTGACCTGAGATAGATATTTTTAAGAAGACTTTTATAGTAAATCATTTGTCTTAAGAGGATTTTATTTTGCACTTCCCTTTTGTGTTTGTTTTAAAAAAAAAACAAATATTGATTAAAGACTACATAGAAAAGGTGCTTTGGTGTATAAGCCACTTAAAAGCATTTACAGCTAACATGTAGCAAATCACTGGGGATTCTGATGAAAAGCTGTTAGGCAGTAACCACAATGTTTTATTGCTTGGAAATATATTTCTGTATCCATCAGAAAGGGGATTTTTTTATTCATTCTTCTTCCAAAGCTTTTTGAAACCATATTGGCTGTTTAGCAAAGATAGTGAAAATACAATACTCTCAAGCTTGTGAATTGCCTGTTTGTGTGACTTAGTTCTCACTATTGATGGAAATAGATATTGGGATTTTACCACTTCACACCACAGATCTTTAATTGAATTGACTCTTTTGTTCCATCTCCACTCTTAAATTTTTATTTTACATTTACAGACTCAAAATCTGGAGTAGGTTTTCCTTTCACATCTGTTTGGTGTAAAATTCCCTAATTCTATTCAGTTTGAAGTACCCGCTTCCTAAAATAGGTTTCATAATTTATCACATTTGAACTCAATCTAAAATGGTAGGGGCGGGGGGGTTTCCGTCCTTCTTTTTTTGAAGAGCCATTGTTTAATTCTTATTTAAAATACAACCAGCTTACAACCATTAATCTACCGTTAAGTACTTGTTCAGCCCACATCCGCATGCATTTATTATATGTTTCAATAAATTAAAATAAATGCATCTGACAGCTTTTGAATGTGCCTATCATAATAGTTTAATACAGGCATTCAGTAGATGCTAGTAAGCACTTGTTTCATTGTCTGGATCTTTGAAGTCTTTTTTTTTAATGGCTCTCCTTTAATATATAGAAAGCATCAGCCTTAGAAAACTCAATGAAAGGAACTTGAATATGTACAAGAACTGAATATGTCTCCAGGAATATAGAGGGAATCATGCCTTTAATAAATTGAAAAGACATCTGCTGGAAAGGTGACTCGAAAATGAAAAATAGTTTTCAATTCCCAATAGCTTAAACTTGGAAGGCATTCACATCTTTAAACTTGCTGGGCATCAGTCAGTGGTGGGTTTCAAAAATTGTTCAAACCTACTCTGTGGGTGTGGCCTCCTTTGTGGGAGTAGCTTGCCGCCCATGTGACCGGATATGAAGATGCCGACGACACTTGTCAGAACCACCTTAAATTACCTCACACACAGCACTGGCATGCATAAGAATATGATGTAAACTTGTTTTTTTAAAGGCATCTTTGGTTTGCGTTAAAACAACTTCAACACACACAATGTTCTGATTGCACCACAAACGCAGTAGTCATCCTTACCTTTCACAGAGGCACTGAGTTTTATGAATATGAGCATGATAGTGTAGAATAATCATATCCAAGGACCAGTGGTGGGTTTCAAAAAATATTGGAACCTCTTCTGTAGGTGTGGCCTGCTTTCCGGGTCCACTGGTGGAACCTCTTCTAACCGGTTCGGTAGATTTGACGAACCGGTTCCACCGAATAGGTGCGAACAGGTAGGAACCCACCTCTGGCATCAGTCCAATAACATTGGGAAAGTGTTGTTAGCCTTTTGCAATTTATGTGCTAGGGTGGCAAATCTAGGTGTCCTATTGGCCACCGGGCCATGTGAGTAGCTGGCTGGTGTGCGCACACATAGCCCCACTCACACAAGAGTCACCATGAGTGTCACAGGTGCCCATGCCCCCAATTGCATGGGAACTCGCAGTCCATTTGTGTGAGCATCACCACAGGTGCTCGTGGCCCCACTTGTGCAAGCAATCAGGCCATGTGAGTAGCTGGCCAGTGCATACAATCCAGGGGTGGGTTCCGGCATTTAGTACTGCCAGTTTACAATAAAAATTGTTCTGCGCATGCGCAGAAGCAAAAAACAAGGTGACAGTGCCGATGGCGCTGCCCAGAGGCATTCTGAGGCCCAGAGGTTTGGGGGTGGCCCAGAGGTTTGGGGGTATGGCAGGCCTGGGTTGCTGCCGGTTCCAGCGACCCAGGCTGCCAAACTACTACCAGTTCGGCTGAACCAGTCCAAACCGGTAGGAACCCGCCACTGGTACAACCCCACTAGCACGAACATTGGCACGATTGTTACAGATGCTTGCGGCCCCACTTATGTGAGCATTCAGCATGCACACATGAGCCTCCCCTCCCACAAAACCATCCCCTCTTTTCCCCATCCCCCCACTCCAACCTAGAATGTTTGGGGAATTCGGAGTTAGATTGTGAATTGTAAAAGCTGAAGTGTTTTTTTTAAACCTGATCCAGACCTTGGGATAAAGGAGAAGTAGTCTCCTAACTTCTGAAGACTCCACATATTTCAGAGATAGGGAAGATGTTTTGAGTTGTGGTATAACATATTAGAAGCTTCAACTTTGTCTGAATGAGTTCATGATCTTAGCTATGGCTGATGATGAGGTAGACCTATTTCTCTCAACCTTAGTGATTTCAAGATGCCTGGACTTCAATTCCCAGAATACCTCAGCCAACATCTTAAAGTTGCTAAGGTTGAGGTAGTCAAACTTTGGGGTAGTCCAATGATGGCGAACCTTTTTTGTAAAGGCATGCCAAAATAGTGTGTGTGTGTGTGTGTACGATAGTGCATGCCGCATGCCCCACACCCACAATGAAATGCACCCCGCCCACCTGCACATGTGTGCACAACCCCCTCCCGCGCATGTGTGCATGACCCCCCTGTGCAGGGTGGGAGTTTTTGCCCTCCCCAGGCTTCAGGAAAGCCTCAGGAGCATGAGGAGGGTGAAAAACGGGCCAATGGGCCAATCTAAAGTTTGATTTCGAACTTCTGGTTGGCCCATTTTTTGCTCTCCCCAGGTTCCGGAGACTTTCCTGAAGGTTGGGGAAGGCGAAAACGGCCTCCCCTGGCCCTCCAGGAGGCCGAAAATCAGCTGGCCGATGCGCACTTGCGCGCTGGTGCCTTCAAGTCGCGTGCCAGCAGATATGGTTCCATGTGCCACCTGTGGGAGTAGTCTAGTGAAGATTCTGATCCTTCTGTTTTTGTTCTTCTGACAAAAGCACACAGTCCTGTAAACAAGGGTTATTGAAAAATAGATATGTATGCAGTGTCTATCTATGTTAACCAATAGGCAATAAAAGTCACCACCCACCCCCAGGGCAGAACTACAGAGAATAAAGGGTTATACTTTGGTTTATAGGAATAAGTGAATTTGAGCCACTTTTATGAGAGAAATGAAAGTGTAATCCAATGTGACAAAAAGAAATTGAGAATATTACATCGCCTTCACCTCAGATTCTAGGACTGACCCAGAGGTGGGATTCAAATAATTTAACAACCAGTTCTTTGCCTTAATGACTATCTGGGTAGGTGGCGCTCAGTGGTCATGTGACTGGGTGGCTTGGCCAACTCAAGGTCACTCAGGTCGATGGGCACTTCGCCTTAGCTGTTACAATGTAATAAGGGTTAACCGGAGAGGCAGTTTCTGTAAGCAGATCAATAAAGATTAGGCTGGAAACAACACTAGAATGTTTACTTCCTGCCTTCCTTATAGGATTAGCCCTGTAAAGTGGAAAAAAACAAAATGAGATTTCTTCCAACAATCGGTTCTCTGAACTACTTAGAAAGTTACCAACCGGTTCTCCCGAATAGGTGCGAACTGGCTGAATCCCACCACTGGACTGACCCAAACAGATGTTGTCTAAAAGATGCAGCTTTGGGGAAAGACATCAAAAAGTCAAGATAGTAGTAGAAATGACTATGCAATCAAAACCCTAACCCCTTTTTATGCGGATAAGGGTCACGGTTGCCAACTCAACTTTTTCAATATTTCTGTCTGCCTAAAGTGAATTAGTGGGAGCCAATGCTCTCACTAATTCACCCGTGTTAAGTGTATAGTGTTTAAAACTGGTAAAATTATTTAAGGATAGACAGCAGCAAATTTTACCAATGTCCCCAGAGGTGGTATTCTATCAGTTCGGACCGGATCGCCCGAACTGGTAGCGGAAATCACAGGTAGCTCCGCCCATTCGCACCCAACTTTATGGCATCCCATTTAGGCCCTTTTTTCGCCAAGAGTGCATGCACGGAAGGATCTGCGCATCCGTGGAGGTGGTGCACACTCGCATTTGTGAACTGGTAGGGAAGATAAGTGTATACCACCCCTGGTTGTCCCTCTCTGATTGAATATTAGGAGATATGGAATATTCAGATAAGACAGTAGGTAACTATTACTTATGTTTTATTTATGTAGAACATTTATATACCCACCAATCTTTCAACCAAGCCTGGGTGGCTAGAGTTATGATAGATACTTCAAAAGGAAAGAAGTGAGTAAGTCAGACGTTCTACAGAGAGACTTTGCCTGTAGGCATACAAATTTGTCAGTCTAATTAAAGATAAAACGGGAGAATTTGCCAGGTGTCAAGAATGAAGCATTGTAAGATCTGAAAGGTCAAGTCAGTCTTGTTAAATACCTGGGAAACACAAACAACTTGGCACATTTTAAAAATGGTGGTTTTTGCATTCTCTTATGGGTTCTCTTCTGACATTCCTGCCAATCCCTGCCACTTGCCCCTTTTTTCCTTCCCAGAAAGAGAACTGTTTTCTTTAAGGAGAGGGCTTTTAAGTGAGAATAGCAATAGCAATAGCAGTTAGACTTATGTACCGCTTCATAGGGCTTTCAGCCCCCTCTAAGCGGTTTACAGAGTCAGCATATCGCCCCACAGCCTGCGTCCTCATTTTACCCACCTCGGAAGGATGGAAGGCTGAGTCAACCTTGAGCCGGTGAGATTTGAACCGCCGAAGTGCAGATAGCAGTCAGCTGAAGTGGTTGCAGTGCTGCACCCCTAACCACTGCACCACCTCGGCTCTTCAGGAAAGAAGAACCAATTCAGTAGCAATTCAATATGAATGCCTGCGTCTGTTACAGCATCAAGAAAATGAGTTGTCTTACAACACTATGTTTTCCGAAGGGCAATATAAACAACCAGTGGTGGGATTCAACTGGTGTAACAACTGGTTTGCATGCACACAATGGGTTTGAAAACTTACTTTCTACTGCAACCCTGGTGAGTAAAACAGCTGAGGGCGGGGCAATCTGCTCTGCTGCACCTATCAGCTGGGCTTCAAATGAAAGGAATATAGGTCAATATAGCGCAGGGGTGGGCGGGCGGGCCCACCTTATCGTCGGAGTGAACCGATTCACTCTCAGCTGATCGTCAGAGCCGAACCAGTGATGAGTTTCAAAAAATTTTAGAACCTCTTCTGTAGGTGTGGCCTGCTTTGTGGGAGTGGCTTGCCAGCCATGTGACTGGGTGGGTGTGGCCAACTTGTAAAATGTGGTGAAACTCACTTAAGAATGTTCTTGCTTAGCAACCAAAATGTTGGCTCAGGAACTCTGGCATTGAAATGTGCAAGTCTTAAAGCTGTCAAGTTACAAGACCCTTGCACCCTAACCCTTTAGAAAAAAAAACCCAGGGGTGTTCAAACTTGACAGCTTTAAGACTTGTGGACTTCAACTCCCAGAATTCCTCCTCTCGCTCTTCAACTTGATGATGTCCGGACAGATGGGAGGAGGGAGCCGGAACCGGTTCTAAACGGCACTGTAGATTTGTGGAACCTCCTCTATAGAAGAGGTTAGAACTGGCAGGAACCCACCCATGACCCGAACCGATCCGAACCAGCTGAATCCCACCCCTGTAAAGAACAGATGTCTCCACATTTGCAAGGTATTACTAGGCAAGTGCCTTAGTGCCTACATCTCCCAATACTTGATCTTTAACTCCCAGCAGTCTCAAGTAATAAGATCAGAGGGAAGGGTTTGGCACTCAAAACATCTATTTTATAGTCTATCTCAGGGGTGCCAAACTTGCAGCCCGGGGGCCAGATGCATCACACACTGGCCATGCCCACCCCCAGTTTAGCTATGTCATGTGACGACAATGTGTCACCGCAAGTTTGATATCCCTGGTCTATCGACTCAAAAGTAAACCCTACTGATTTCAGTTGAACTTTCCCAGGTAAGTAAATGTAGAGAGTCATATGCCCTTCAGGAAGGCAACATTCAGCAATTCAGACAGAAAATTAGCATATATTTTTAGGGCAAGTTGTGTGAAGAGCATTCACAAGATTTAATGCATATTTAGCGCTTTTCCTCCCACCTCCTACACAATGGGTTTTTCAGGTTGCTAGTGTTCTCTGAGAAGATTGTTGTGCAGTTTATTTTTTGGGACATGTGACTTGCTCTGGGCTGAAGCAAAAATGATTGATGAAATTTTCCAGGGCTGCTATATATCCAGAGGTGGTATTCAGCTGGTTCAGACCGGTTCGCCCGAACCGGTAACAGCAAACTTCCCTCCCCTTGCCCCCACCCCCCAGCTCCCAAATGTCCTATGTAGCCTCGTTTTTGATGCCACACACATGCATGCATGCCATGCACACAAGCAAAGCACATGCATGGAAGACCACACGCATACATGGAAGGCATGTGTGCAATGAAAGTGTATGCACAGGGACGTTCACATTTGCAAACTGGTGGCAAACTTATGTGCAGCTTGATAAAATCGTGGCTTCAATAAGCAGCCATATTTCTGTATCCTGTCTCCAGTTCTTAAAAAGCTCTGTGCTATTTTATAATCTTTAGTGGATACAACAAAATTATTGTCCATTTAGTTTATTTCCCCTGATCAAAATCTGATGTTTTCTCTTTTGATAATATGTTGGTTGTTGTTATGGAAATAGCCTTTGTAGACTGAATCACATTTATAATTCTGAACATTTATTTCAGAATAATCACACATAAGATTACAACCTGCAGTCTATTTGTGTCTTAATTTATATTTTAAAATGAAGTATTTGAAATCCAGCCTTAAGATGTTGTACAAAAACAGTCCCATTGTCTTCAATGGAACTTTTCAGAAATGCATGTTATTTTACTCCTATTTTTGATTACAAATTCATGCGCGTGATTTAGAGTTTCCAAAGTATAAATCAAATAAAAATAACAAATATCAATTAGAGAAAAAGAAGAATATGTGTGTTTGTGGGAAATGAAGCATTAATATCCTCAAAGGAAAGGGTTCTTTAGAATGAGCTTTAGGAATAGAAGATTAATGATGAATGTGCTTAAGTGCTGGAAATAATTTTAAAACAATTTTGTTTGGTTCAGCTAGAGTAGCAATTTAGAACAAAACTTAGGCTTTGTATCCCTTCAATTAAACAGGGACATCTATTAGGATTAGCAAGTGCATCGCACCTGCCTTCTACAATAATACTTCCCTAGAGATCCATGTTGTTCCCATCCTGATGATATTTTGGAAGGATTTAAATCTTGTTCCCCTACCCTTGGGATGGAGTACCTGTGGGGCAGAGGTGGTATTCTATTGGTTCAGACCAGTTCACCTGAACCAGTAGCAGAAATCACTATTGGCCCCGCCCATCCGCCCCAGTTCTACGGAATCCCATTTAGGTCCTTTTTTCACCAAAAGTGCATGCACAGACGGCTGTGCGCATGCACGGAGGTGCGCGATCACCTTTCCGAACCAGTAGGGAAAGTAAATTAATACCACCTCTGCTGTGGAGGCCTGTAAGTCAACAATCCACAACCTTTCCAGCTTTGCGGAACGGCAGCGGTGAGTGGGGGGGAGAGGGAATGGGTCCGTACAAACAACAGACAAGCGTGTTCATCCACACAGCTCCATTTGTACAAGCAGTGGGTCTGCAGTCCTGCCGCTTCCACAAACAGAGCTTCACACAGAAGCTACATACTTGAGTGCACTCGCGCAGCCCAGCTCTGAATGGGCTGTGGCCCGGTACCAGACCATAGCCCAAGGTTTGGGGACCCCTGCTATAAGTAATATTATTTGGCGGGAGAGTGTTTGTTCATATCCATGGGGTTTCCTAGATATTATTTCCTTTTTCTTATTTTTGATGTCAGCTGCCCTGAGTCATTTGAATTTTAGTGGTCTCTGAGCCTCATAAATAAGTAAATAAATAAAATCCACTCGGTATCGTCCTCATCTACCTGCGAGACCACCTACTGCCACCAGTAGACTCCCATCGTCCAGTGCGATCCCAAAGAATTGGCCTCCTCAGGGTGCCATCGGTCAGACAGTGTCGGCTAGTGACCCCCAGGGGGTGAGTCTTCTCTGTGGGAGCACCTTCCCTCTGGAATGAGCTGCCCCCAGAGCTTCGTATAATCCCCGACCTCCGGTCCTTCTGACGCGCCCTAAAAAGTTGGCTTTTCCAGCAAGCCAGCCTGGCCTGAACAAAACAAAATAAATTATTGATCACTGTTAATTTTAATTCAAATTTTTTTAAAAAAAAATGTCATTGTCAATTTTAATTGGGTTTGGGATATTCTATTTATTTTTTAAAAACTTTTGTATTACGTGTTTCTTTTAATGTTGTACGCCACCCTGAGTCCTTGGGAGAAGAGCGGCATATAAATCTAATAAACCTAAACCTAAACCTCATCTACTACTATCTGGGAACTGATCATGACCTATTTGTTTTAAATAGCTGCACATTTTTAGGCAAGAGTGGGGAATGGCAAGAACACCCATTCAATGATATAATTAGAGCTGGCTCATGAATTCTGGGAGTTGAAGTCCACAGGTCATAAATTTGCCATAATTGCCCATCCCTGTGTTCCTGTTCGGTGAATTTTTTATTGTCCTCCTTATTTCCCCTCCATAGTTGATGAGAGCTGTAAGGCATGTCATCATTTCATGATTCTTGGGTATGATTTTGTAGATTTCCTATCAAGGTTGCTTTCATCAGTGTTTTTGTTGAATTCTCGGTGCGTTGTTGAGTACTTGGAATGGTTCCATTTCAGAACTGTTGTTCTTTGTTTGCCGAAACTGATGAAGTAGGCTCAAGGGAATGGCATTACTGGTAGAAATGAAAGCCAGGAAGCTAATCCATTAATTTTCACAGGGCAGTAGACTTCCTGGTACCATTTTGAAAGACCTTTCCTCTCGGCTTCAAATGCCATTTGGATGCCTGTGTCTTCCTATTGTGCTTTTGAAATCTATTAACTATCCAGAGATTCTGTGTGTTTCAGTACTATTCATACTTTACTCTACCTTTAACTTTCAGTGATATTCATTAGGCTTGTGTTGTGGTCCATCGGCGGCCTGCGGATCTGTCAGCAGAGTCGGACAGTGAGGAGGTTGGGGAGGAACATGAGCCAGTCCTGGAGTCTGGGGAATGCTCAAACGAGGGCTCTGCGTCAAAGGCAGAGAGGGGGCCAAGGCCATCTGGTAGTTATTTGCTGCCTCTGGAACATGACATCAGCGAGGCAGAAGAACAACGGGAGCCTGTTCCCAGTGTGTACATGCACCGAGCTGCCAGAAGGCAAGAACAATTAAGAAAACAGGGTCAACTCAGGAGTAAGGCTTGGAGATGATTGGCCCCTCCCATAAGACATAAAAGAGGAGCAAACGGGACGTGAGCTTTTGCAGGAAGCAATTAGTTCAACTGGTCGGTTCAAACTCTCTGTTTGACTCTGTGCTAAGTTTGGCCTTGCTCTGAATTTGGCAATTGGATCTCTGGCAGAATTCCAAGGGAGATTACGGGGGTGTTTATCAACATTCCTCTGAAAGACTGTGGCAACTTGAGCAGACATCTGTCAGAATCTTCACAGACTGTTTGTGAAGCATTGCGGACTGTGAATGACCATAATTCACAGCCGTATAAATAAAAGAGGTTTTTTGGGACTAAGATTGTGATTTATGCTTTCTCAGGAAAGCCAATGCCTTATTAGACCACCACAGTAATAGCAATAGCAACAGCAATAGCAATAGCAATAGCAATAGCAATAGCAGTTAGGCTTATATATGGCTTCATAGGGCTTTCAACCCTCTCTAAGCGATTTACAGAGTCAGCATATCACCCCCACAGTCTGGGTTCTCATTTCACCCACCTCGGAAGGATGGAAGGCTGAGTCAACCTTGAGCCGGTGAGATTAGAACCGCTGAACTGCAGATAACAGTCAGCTGAAGTGGCCTGCAATGCTGCACCCTAACCACTGTGCCACCTCGTAGGTAGGTGCTGGGAACTAACAGACAAAATCAAAGACTCTAAGCCAGAATAGGTGAAAACTTTAAGCCCAGGTATATGAGCATGAAATATATGTGAAAAAAATCCAATGTGCCAGAAATTTTCCATAACCTTTTGCAGATTGCTACCTGGAATTTGGAACCTTTTCAGATGTTGCAACCAACATTTGGCATTGCCAAATGTTAAAAAGTTGCTTTCCTAATATAGTCCTCGACTTATGACAATGGAGCCCAACATTTCTACTGTTAAGCGAGATGGTTGTTAGGTGAATTTTACCTCAGTTTATGACTTAGGACTCCATAGTACTGTCTTTCCAACCTGGTGCTTTCCAATTGTGCTGGAGTAAGATTCCAACTTCCTGAATCTCCAACAATAATACCCATTGGCTAGCTTGATTGAACAGGGACACGGTGACTCAGTGGCTAAGATGCTGAGCTCGTTGATCAGAAGGTCGGCAGTTCAGCGGTTCGAATCCCTAGCGCCGCATAACGGGGTGAGCTTCCATTACTTGTCCCAGCTTCTGCCAACCTAGCCATTCGAAAGCACATAAAAAATGCAAGTAGAAAAATAGGCACCACCTTCGGTGGGAAGGTAACAGCGCTTCGTGCGCCTTTGGCATTGAGCCGGCCACATGACCATGGAGATGTCTTCGGACAACACTGGCTCTTCGGCTTAGAAACAGAGATGAGCACTGCCCCCTAGAGCCGGAAACAACTAGCACGCATGTGCGGGGGAACCTTTACCTTGCTTGAGGAGGCTGGGAGTTGAAACTCCAGACGGTATTACGTAGCGATGTCTGTTACTTGTGAATTAAGGCTTTGTGTTCTACAAGGCAGAGATTAAATCTGTAACATTTCCATCTTATGGAAGCAGGCACTGGGTGATCCTTCATGTAAAGCAGAGTCATATGAGGTAGCCTCCTAACTTCCAAAGCTGTCATGTCTCCTAAAATGGCGCTAATGATGAAAAGAGTAATGCTTTCCAGTGGGGCTATTGAAAGATTGCTTGGCAAATTACTCGGAATGGAACAGCACTGCAAAAAAGAAACTACATGCTATATCCTACACAGTTGAATGCCATAAATAACCATATGAGAACTCTCTCATATAGTCACTTGGTTAGAAAAAGCCACTCAAGGCCATCTGAGTTGATTGTGAATGTCCCTTTTGTTCATACAACACGCCCTGGTTTGTTGGAGAACACCAACAACTTTTAAATGCAGCATTGTCCCGATCTCGAAATCTTATTGTCGTTTCAATGGAAAGATTAATTTTAAAAAATGTAAGAAGCTTTTCACTTTGGAGAATTCAATTATTTCGTAACTTTGTCTTCACAAAGGAGGATTTCAGAAAGGACACTTGGTCAAGGGAGCAATTTTTCAGTTTTGTTCCCCTCATCCATGAAGGGCATGGTTATTCTATGTTGGATTCAAAAATTTCTATGCATGAATAGAAGCCACTTCTTCTGGTAGAAAGAGGAGAAGATGTTGATTTCTTCCCCTGTCCGACTACAAAACTATACAAGTGGTCTTTAACTTACAACAGTTCTTTTAGTATCGTTCAAATTTACAACTAAAAAAAGTGACTTCTGACTTTTTCACACATGACCATTGCAGTTCATATTTATGACCGTTGCCGTGTCTGGGGGTCATGTGATCAGTTTTTACGACCTTCCGACTTAATAATAATGATTCACTTAACAACAGTGGCAAACAAATTTGTAAAGGGGACAAAACTCACTCCACAAATATTTCACTTAGCAACAATAAAATTCAACTGTGGTCGTAAGTTGAGAACTACTTTCCCTTCCAGGGCGGTCACTCGGACAACAATCTAACCAGGCAAGCAAATATGTCTGTCGATCACAAAATTCATTTTAAGATGTATTATCATTTCGTTCACCACAGTAAGTCTTCCCAAAGTTGGCTACGTCATAGCGTCAATCATGTTGATTTTTTATGCAAACATGTCTCCTTCATTTGCTTTAGTCAGATGCTGACACTCTAATACAGAGGTGTCAAACTCAAGGCCCGCAGGCCAGATCTGGCACATGGGGTACTTAGATCTGGCCTGCAGGCCGCCCCGGAAACAGCGAAGGACCAGTCCATGGTGCCTCTGCCAGCGAAAACGGGCTGCCAATCTCCATTTTTACCTGGGACAGCCTCCTGCAACCCTCTGCCAGTTCAAACAGAGCATTTTCACTGACGAGGGTTGCAGGAGGCCATCCCAGCCAAAAACAGATTGGCAGCCCATATTTGCTGGCAGAGGACTCAGGCCACCACAGGTGCCCCTGAAACTAGTGATGGGAAGCTGGCCATGCCCACCCTGGCCACATCCACCCTGACCACGCCCCCCCAAGGTCAAACACAACCCTGATGCGTCCCTTAATGAAATCAACATCCTTGCTCTAATACAAGTCACTCAAATTTAGGCAGAGGCACAGAGGTAGGTTGCTCCCGGTTCGATCCGGTTCAGGCAAATCGGTAGTAGCAGTGGCAGGATGCTCCGCCCACCCGCCCAGACTCTTCTGCACAAGCACTTGCACACATGCGCATGAGCACAAGCAAACTGGTTAGGAACCCACCACTGCAGAGGCATAAATGATGCAGAAACAATTTAAAACTATAATTAATTTTCACCAACTTCCAACGTTTCCTTGGCAATCTTTACATGAGTCCTTATGCCAATAAAACCCAGTATAGAACTGCAGCCCTGTTTGCACTGGCTCTCACTTCTAGAAAATACAACGAATTCCAAACAATTGTATCTTGCCAGGGCACATGTTGTCCTCAGTTCCCATGTGGAATTCATCTATTAAAAAAATGCATGCAAATTATAAGCCATTTTTAAACATTTGTTCACATCTAAGAATATTCAAAGTTTCGGAATTCAAGATGAGGGAATTTAGAACACAACTATCCGCTACTATTTTTTTAAAAAAAAAAAACAGTAAAAAAAAAGGCAACAAAGAGATGTGTGCTTTTCTTGCATAAAAGAAAAAGTATGTATAATGTAATTTTCTGGAATGTATTTTTGCCTCTGAAAATGCCAACCTCAGTGAAACTTCAGGAAATTTGTCTAGACCAGGGGTGTCAAACTCAAGGCCTGGGGGCTGGGTTCAACCCATGGGGTGCTTAGTTCTGGCCTGCGAGGCCACCCTGAAAAGGACCAGCCTGCAGTGCTTCTGCCAGTGAAAATGGAGCTCAGGAGGGCTGTATGCGGCTCTCCCGAGCTCCGTTTTCACTGGCAGAGGGTTGCAGGAGGCCATCACAGCTGAAACAGAGGTCGAGAGCCCATTTTCGCTGGTAGAACGCTTGGACCACCACAGGCACCCCCAAAACCAGTGACAGCAAGCTGGCCATGCCCATCCTGGCCATGCCCACCCAGGGCCCCAAGATCAAACACAAACCCTGATGCAGCCCTCAGTGTAATCGAGTTTGACACCCCGGTCTAGACCATGGTAACTAAACTCTGATGGCTAACAGCTACCCCGCATGAAAGCCTACACTTGTATATTTTTCTGATCTGATTAGCTTTTCAGGGGATTTTACTACGATAATTTGATTGAAAACTACAGTACCTTTCGCAGTATAAGACACACTCCCCTCCCCTAAAAGAGGGTAGAAATACGGCTATTTTTGCCTCCCAAGACCCCGCCCTATGCATCCCGTTTTCACCAAAAACAGCCCCCTTTTTCACAAAAATGGGGTGTGCAAGGGGGGTTGTGAGGCCTGCAGGGTGCTCCTAGGGGCTGGGGGGAAATGGGATGCGAACAGGGTTTGGGAGGCCTGCAGAGTGCCTTGTTGTCTTCACACCGCTTCAAAATCTTGGTATGTCTTATACTCCCGTGCTTCTTATAGTCCTAAAAATATGGTATTTCTTATGCTTTGAAATGTACTTGTTTGAACCAAGCGAAATTAATCCTCAATACTTTAGTTTTGGTCTGCCTTATTCAATCTGTTAGTTAAACTGAGATAGGGTCCCGTGTTCTCCTCTGGAGAGAGGAGACCATCTGAAGAAACTTAAAAGCAAGTCATAAAAAGAAGAGAAAATGTGTGTTCATCAAAACTTACTACCTGGAAACTGCAGAGAATAATAACCTGAAGCTGCATGCTGAGAGCAGAATGATGTGTTGGTGCAAAATGTAAGACCCATTTCAAGCCTCTCTTTCACTCACTAAAGCTCACAGGGTAATTTTTGGCCAGTCACATGTTCTCAGTCACACATAAATCAGAGAATGTGGTTGTGGGGAAAATGTTGGAAGAAGAAGCTTTGAACCACTGAACAAGAGACAGGGTGTAAATCTAACAGTCAGATTCAATATACACTTAATTAGGGCAATTCCGATTTAATGGCAATTAATATGGCTAGGGCCACGCTATAAATTTCATGGCAGAGATGGTCACGAAATCTTGATAGATCCAATTCCTCAAGTCAGCTATGTAAAGAAATATGTTTTCCTCCCTGCCTGGAAATTTATCTCAGATCAATTTGTTTGAGTAGCAATGTTTATAACTACTCTTTTGATTCAGCTTTCTACAACATGATGCCCAGATCAGTGGTGAAATTCAATTTTTTTTACTACTGTTTCTGTGGGCGTGGCTTGGTGGGCATGACAGGGAAGGATACTGCAAAATCTCCATTCCCAGCCCACTCCTGGGGGAAGGATACTGCAAAATCTTCATTCCCACCCCACTCCTGGGGGAAGGATACTGCAAAATCTCCATTCCCAGCCCACTCCTGGGGGAAGGATACTGCAAAATCTCCATTCCCACCCCACTCCTGGGGGAAGGATACTGCAAAATCTCCATTCCCACCCCACTCCTGGGGGAAGGATACTGCAAAATCTCCATTCCCAGCCCACTCCTGGGGGAAGGATACTGCAAAATCTCCATTCCCACCCCACTCCTGGGGGAAGGATACTGCAAAATCGCCATTCCCACCCCACTCCAGGGGGAAGGATACTTCAAAATCTCCATTCCCACTCCACTCCTGGGGGAAGGATACTGCAAAATCTCTATTCCCACCCCACTCCTGGGGGAAGGATACTGCAAAATCTCCATTCCCACCCCACTCCTGGGGGAAGGATACTGCAAAATCGCCATTCCCACCCCACTCCAGGGGGAAGGATACTTCAAAATCTCCATTCCCACCCCACTCCTGGGGGAAGGATACTGCAAAATCTCTATTCCCACCCCACTCCTGGGAGAAGGATACTGCAAAATCTCCATTCCCACCCCACTCTGGGGCCAGCCAGAGGGGGTATTTTCCAGTTCTCTGAACTACTCAAAATTTCCGCTACCAGTTCTCCAGAACTGGTCAGAACCTGCTGAATTTAACCCCTGGCCCAGATGTGTTGGAATTACAGCTCTCAGAATTCACAGCCTCTATAATTAATTCTGGAACTTTTGCTCAAAATATATCTGAAGGGATTAAAGTGTTCAAAAGGCTGTTCTGTTACTTTATTTTTGCATCATCTGAAGGTGCTAATATCTAGGGCATAACTGCAGTTTTATAAGCAAAGGTTTGGGGAAGGAGTGATGATCCCTTTAAAAGTTATTTAAAATCTAGCTGTGAAGTACCATATTTTTCGGAGTATAAGATGCACCTTTTCTCCTCAAAAAGAGGCTGAAAATCTGGGTGCATCTTATACACTGAATACAGCATTTTTTGCCTCCCCAAACCCCGCCCCTTCACCAAAATGGCCGTGCATAGCTTTTAGAAGGCTTTCAGAGTGCTCCTGGGGGCTGGGGAGGGCAGTTTTTTGCTCAATTTTTCCCTGTCCCCCAGCCCCCAGGAGCACTCTAAAAGCCTCCTAAAGGCTCTTCATTCATTTTTTTTTTTTACAAAAGAACCGAATGAACTTTTTTTTTTACCAAAAAACAGGGCCGGTTTTTTTGGCCCACCCCACCCCCCTGGAGCACTCTACAAGCCTCCTAAAGGCTGTTCATTCATTTTTTTGTGAAAAACAGGCTGGTTTTGGGAGATTTGCAGAGTGCAAAAAGTTTTTTAAAATTTGCCTCTTCAAAACCTTGGTGCGTCTTATACTCCGAAAAATACGGTATATTCTCAATTAGACTAGTCTAACTTGCCATGGTGCTGAATAAGTGGTACCAGCATCTAGTCTACAAAGAGATTGGCCATCCCAATGTCCCCACAGTCACAAAGTGGTCATTTGCAATCTTCTATGCCAGCTTCTGACAAAATCAGTTCAGAAGCTGGCAAGGGGGATTCCAAATGGCAACCACATGAAATCCTTGCTTAATGGCTCACAGTTATTTATTTAATGACAGCAATCAGAACTGCCAGAATTGCGACTTCTAAGCAGCATGGTTATAATACATCATGCTTTACATTGTGTCACTTAGCAATGGCGATTTAGGTCCCAACTGCACTCATAAATCAAGTTCTCCTTCTGCTTCCTCTTCTGCTTCTTCTGCTTCTGGTATTGAGGGAGATGGGACTTCATGTAGATATAATACTCTTTCTACATTGAATGTACATGGAGAGGTGTTAGTTCTGAGCAAGTCCTGCCTGGATCAAATATCAAAATCTATATCACTAAGTCCCTTTTTCCTGCTTTGAAAACTACCTGAATAACTATAGTCCAACTATTCTCCAAAACAGGGCAGGACAAGAAGCAATGGATGGAAACTACTGTATTTTTCAGACTATAAGATGCACCTTCCCCCCCCCCTAAAAGAGCGTGGAAATGTTGGTGCATCTTATAACCGGTTCACCGACAAAACCGCGCTCGACTAAACCGCGTCGCTGACGTCATCAACAGGGCGACAACAGCGCAGAGACAGAAGCACGCTGTAAACCCTAAACCTAAAATTAACCCCTAAACCTAAACCTAACCCCCCTGAACCTAATCCTAAACCTAACCCTAAACCTAACCCTAAACCTAACCCTTAACCTAACCCTAAACCTAATCCTAACCCTTAACCTAACCCTAAACCTAACCCTAACCCTAACCCTTAACCTAACCCTAAACCTAATCCTAACCCTTAACCTAAACCTAACCCTAAACCTAACCCTAACCCTTAACCTAACCCTTAACCTAACCCTAACCCTTAACCTAACTCTAAACCTAACCCTAAAGCTAACCCTAAACCTAACCCTTACCTTAAGTTGAATCGGCTTGCTTTCAAAGCACTATTTAAAGAGCCCTTCTTTCTCCGCGCTGGCTGTTGTCGCCCTGTTGATGACGTCAGCGACGCGGTTTAGTCGGGCGCGGTTTAGTCGAGCGCGGTTTTGATGGGTCATGCTTATAACCAAATACAGCCATTTTTGGCTTCCCGAAGCTCCATCTTTGCATCCCATTTTTGCGAAAACAGGTGAAAAATGGACCGTTTTTTTGCAAAAAACTGAGGTATTTATGTCTTCTCCCAGCCTGCAGAAGTAGTCTGCAGGCTTCAGCAGAGCTGGGGAAAGGCAAAAATCCCTCAGTTTTTGTGTAAAACAGTCCATTTTCCACCTGTTTGTTTGTTTTTTGCATTTTTGCCTTCCCCCAGCCCCGCTGAAGCCTGCAGAGCACTCCTGGGGGGCGGGGAGGACAAAAACTTTTTTTTCTTACTTACCGCTTCAAAATCTTGATGTGTCTTATACACCAGTGCGTCTTATAGTCTGAAAAATACAGTAATCAAGAAGAGAGACAACCTAAAACCAAGGAGAAATTTCCCGACAGGGAGAAGAATTAATCAGGGGAATGGCTTGCTTCCAGAACTTGTGGCTGCTCCCTCACTGGAGGCTTTCAAGAAGAGACTGAGCAGCCATTATTATTATTATTATTATTATTTGAAATAGTATTGGGTCTCCTGATTGAGCAGGAGGTTGGATTAGAAGACCTCCAAGGTTCTTTCCAGCTCTGTTATTCTTGATTTCTCGCTCTGTAAAATTATTTCCCCAGCTGTAGAAAACCCAACAATTAAAAGCAGCCGCGCTACAGCATCACATCAGTTGTATTCAGGCACTTCCTTTCATTGCAAGCTATAAATTGGATTAGTAATGATGTGGGGGTTTTTTTTAGAACTTTGCTCTTCTTTCTTCTTGATTCTAGCAGAACAAGAAGCATAAAACCGCAGCCCTGCTCCCATTCCTATAAAATCCTCTTTTAGCATTGACAACACAATGTTTTGGTAGTCTTACCTACACAGATCCTTTCCATAATGCAGAGCAGCGATGCCTGTTAAAGCAATGCTAATTGTGAAAATCATATTTGTCTCGTAGCCTTCGTGTTCTTTCAATGAATGGTGCATTTTGCATCTTTGCTCCATGAGAAAATGCAATTGCCCTTCAGGGTCACTCATTTATTAGGCTAAATTGTAGGCCTTATTATTTGCATTAGCTTGTCACTTTATCACAACTGGACAATTATTTATAGTCCAGCAGTTCTCTGCCTAAGTCATGGAAACAGTTCATATCCATCATCCTTAGTCAATATTGCTGCAGTACAACACTAAGCATTTTATCAAGACTGAAATATTATTAGGTAGTGCCAAATATATCTTCCTTTGTAACAACAGCGTGAGATGAAGGCGAGGGGTGAAGATATGTGGGAAATAGTTTATTTCAACTATACAGACTTAGATCATCATCGTCATCATCATTTAACAACCCCGCAATCCCTTGTGAGGTGGAGTCTGTGCAACTGAATGGAGCTTAGCAGAGCATTTAATGGCCGGATGCTCTTCCTGTTGCCAATACAGACTCTTAGATGAAGCCATTTATTTATCTCTTCGATCGCAAACTTATGAAAAGTTCACACATCATAGAAGGAAGTGAGAAGAGACTAACACAGGTTCTGGTTAATATATTTCATGACCTCCTTATAGTTTAGCTTTGATTTAGCACAATGGATAATCCAGCCCTAGTGATTGATACGTCATACATAAAATGCTGGCTGGGGGATTCTGGGAGTTGAAGTCCACAGATCTTAAAGCTGCTAAGATGGACAAACCCTATTCTAACCTGATGTGCTAATTTGGGGGATAGAACTAGAGGGGTAATATTTTAAAAACGAACAGTCAAGTCTTATGACCACAACTGCTCATATATGGCTAAGGTTGAGAATCACTGGCTTACATGACAACTGAACCAGTCAACCTTTCCCTCTTACCTGTGTTGTTTATATTTTTGATGCCATGATTTAATTATTTTAATTTAATTTAATTAAAAGTACTGCAAGGCTCTGTTTTGGGCCCAGTACTCTTCAACATCTTCATCAATGATTTGGATGAGGGAATAAATGGGGAACTCATCAAATTTGCAGATGACACCAAGCTGACAGGAATAGCCAACACTCCAAGACAAGAATCCGAATTTTGATTACGTGACTATGGGGATGTTGCAACAGTCCAGAGGTGGGTTCCTACCAATTCGCACCAGTTCGGTAGAACCGGTTAGAAGAGGTTCCACCAGTAGACCCGGAAAGCAGGCCACACCTACAGAAGAGGTTCCAAAAAATTTTGAAACCCACCACTGATGCACACACACACACAGAAAGAGAGAGAGAGAGAGAGAGAGAGAGAGACTCACACAGAGAGAGAAAGAGAAAGAAAGGAAGAAAGAAATAAAGAAAAAAAGAAAGAAAAAGAGAGAGAGATGAAAGAAAAAAAGAAAAAAGGGACAGAGAGACAAAAGGAAGGAGAGAGAGAGAGAGAGAGAACACATGGCCAGCAAGCCACTCCCACCAGGTCACATGGCTGACAAGCCACTCCCACAAAGGAGGCCACACCCACAGAGTAGGTTCGAAAATTTTTTGAAACCCATCACTGCAACAGTCGTAAGTGAAAAATGTCTCTTTTTTTCCCCCAGTGCCATTGTAATTGTGAATTGTGTAAATGATTATAAGTCAAGGATTATCTTAATGAAGGCAATGTACAGGTACTTGAGAGGTCCTTGAAGCAAAAAGAGGGGGATTTAGTGTTTCATTTGGCATATCCAGAACAAGGATTCTTTTTTTAAAAATTTCATCCATAGCTTTGTTGAAGCCAAACAACATGGAGAATAGAGGAAGACAGTGATGGCTCACCTTTTTGGCACCAAGTGCCCAAAGTGCACATGCGCGAAACCCCAAAATGCAACACGAGCGCCCCTACACATGCACACGCTTCCCCTGCGCATGCACCTCACCCCGCGCCCCTCTTTTTGGCTTCTAGGTTGGTTCAGGAGGCCTTCAGGGTCAAAATGAGTTGCGTGGGGGCCTTACGTGGCCTCCCTGCGCCCCGTATTAGCTTGCAGGTTGGTGCAGGAGGCCTTTCAGGCATGAGCACAAACCCCCCAAATGCGATGCGAGCTCCCCGTGCACATGTGCCCCGTTCTCTGCACATGCACGCCAGAAATCCGAAAACCAGCTGGCTGGCGGGAGGCATGCGTGCATGCGCGGTGTAGCTGGGCTGGGGTGACAGCTGGCGTGCTTGCAGAGAGGACTCTGCGTGCCATCTGTGGCATGCGTGCCATAGATTCGCCATCACAGGACTAGAAAATCAATGAAAAATATTTGCTCTCAGTTCCCCCCCCCCCAGGCAAAGATAAAGATCAAGAGAGGATTGGGTCAGCCAATAGTGGCAGATTCTCCTTTGAGCTACTACAGAGAGGCACCCTAGTTCCATTTTAAAGGAGGGTATTTGGGATTTGCAACAGAGCTCTAACTAATATTAACTAGGTTCAAAGTAAAACAATGCAAAGCTGAGCACTGAACAACAAAAGGCTCAAATCTTTTTTCTTTAAATAGCTTGATTGCAGCAGAAACCAAAATATTCCCATTGCAGCTGGCAAAATGTAATAATTGCATTTACAGCCTTTTGAACCCAATCTGTGACCTCATAATTTTGATGCGTCCAGAGAATAGAGGAATGGATGAGTCTAGCTAAGTATTTGGACATCTGTACCTGCTTGATTTGAAAACCATTAATTTCTCTCTCATACTGCCTATGTCTCTTAGCAATTTCATTTTGGAGTTATTTAATTTTCAGTCCCTTGGCCTGACATTATTTTCCTGATACCTGGGTGGAATGACAAAGTCTACCTTAGTTCAAAGAAAGAATTGTCATACCGTTCGTGTAAAGAAGCACGAAGTTAAAACGTCATTTAGCACAGGAGGTAAAATTGACATTTAGAGAGAGCCTGTATGAGTCCATTAGCACACAGAAGTCTATTGGAGTTAAGGCTACAATCTTGTTTATCCTACTTTTGCATTGGTATTGGGCTGTGGAGGTGCCACTGGAGTCAGAGTCCCATTTAAAGGCACCCTTTAAATCAGGGCTGTCAAATTCTGGGCCCACAGCCCGGATGCATCACACACTGGCCACGCCCATGTCCAATTTTGTGAAGGGGAGAAAAGTCCTGCTATGTGACGTGACAATGTGCGTTTGACACCTCTGTTTTAAATGTATAAAAGGCATCCTTCTGAATTTGAAATAACCTTTTCCCAGGCAGTGACTATTTCCTGCTTCTCTAAAGCCATACAGTTCTGGTTCTTTCAATTGATTCTAGAGTATGTGATCTGTTGAATGATGGGAGGTGGCCCGCCAGCAGCCAGCAGAACTGGCTGCAGATTCGGACAGTGAGGAAGAACATGAACCAGGCCTGGACTCTGGGGAAGACTCTGACAAAGGCTCTGCATCGGAGGCACAGATGGGACCAAGGCTGTCTGAAAGTTACCAACTGTCTTCAGAGTCAGACATCAGTGAGGCAGACGAACAGCTAGAGCCTGTTCCCATTGTGCTCATATGCAGAGTTGCCATACAAAGGGAACAGTTAAGGAACAAGGGTCGACTTGAGAGTAAGGCCACAGGTGGACGGTGAATGGCCCCTCCCATAGGAAATAAAAGAGGAACGAAAGGGGAGTGGAGTTTGCAGGAGATAATTAGTTCATTCCTGCATTCTTGCCAAGTATTGCGGCATCTGAAAGATATCAGCCTGGCCACTCCAAGCCTGATAAAGGTCGGTAATTGTGAACTATCTTGAAAGACTGTGGGCTGGGACTTTGCTGGAGAGGAATTCACTGTAAATTAAATAAAAGGGGTTTATCGGGATGAAGACTCAGCTTCGTGCTGCTGGGGAAGCCTAGGGCAGAACAGGATGTAGGAGATGACTTGGCTGAGCCTGAGGGTAGGGTCAAACATGTTATAAGTCATGAATCCCTGTGTACTCACAAAAGTTTTAAGACCAGTCCACATTGAATGCCTCTCCTATCTCTACACATTTTCCTTAACAACCAGTTGGTCAGATTCTTGTAGAGAGCTTAAACTTGCAATAATTTTTTATACTCATTTCAACTGCCTGAATCTCCTGGGAAGCTTGACATATTTGCGTTACTTCTCTTCTTCAATATATATTTTTACTGATTCTCTTCCATTGTTTTTAGTTATGTTTACCTGATTGTGATATAAGATACTTAGGGCCGTGTTGGGATTGAAATGGCAAATGTTAATGGGTTAATAAATACTATACTGTTCCATGTGCCTGGAGTGAAAATTATAGTTGTTGAATATGACTCCATAACCCTTGAATTAAGTGGTCCAAGATAGGTGTCATGGCAATTTTGTGGTGTTTAGTTTTAGATTTATGAAACATAACTGCTCCAAAGATTTTATTGAGTTAGCAAGAGATGTACACACAAGGCCATTCTAAACATATTCCAAACAATCTGAACGTTTGAGAGCACTTATATCAATCATAAATAGTGTCTGCTGATAGATCTCCTTTACATGTGGAGCCACACAGCTAATTTCAGTTCTGTAATAGCTCCAATTATCTCTTAAAAGCTAGTGTTTTGGCATAATTCTGGACAGCTTGTCAGTATTCATTAACTTAGTCGCAGATGCTACTTGGTGGAGAGAAAGCTATGGTTATTATCCTTAGGTTGCCCCCATCATACTTGTGATCTGGGAAGCTTGATTTACTCTTCCTTCATGTCTGTAGTTTTGATTGATGAAACATGAAATAGTCCTTTTGGTTCAGTAATGCTATTACATTATTAATAGGGACTTGGGGAATGATGTTTGGTTATTTAAAGCTATAGAAGCCATCTCCTAAATTACCTGGGAGTCATTGCTAATCATTGTATTTTTATGTTGGTTGTGGCTTCTTGTCGGAAAATTGTACCTGCTAGAGGTGTTGTGAACAGATCCTGCTGTCAGGGAGGAATTGGAAATGAAATGTTTGCAATTGAGAAGCCAGGAGTAAAATGTTCAGCAAAGATATTTCCTGATCTGATAGGTTCTGCACAATTCAATCAGAGCTTCAGTCCTGTTTCATTTATGTCCCAGAAGAGAAGGTTTGGTTTGGTTTGGTTTTGATCATCTTTTTCCAAAAAATTTAAAAAATTCCTACATTGCTCATAAGAACAGGAGAATTAAGCTAACTCAAAGCATAAGAAATGCAGACCAATGTGCCCATCTTTAAACAGCATAGTTTAAACAGCATGTGCCATTTCAAAAATTAATAAATGCAGAGATTATTCACTTGTTTACTCACTTTATTGAGTGTCTGCTCTATTATTCCAATTTTAGAGACAACCTGAAAACCCTCTGAATTCTAATAATCGGCACAGGTACCTTTCTCCAACTGTGTGTTGAATTTTCTTCCAACCGATATAAATTTTGAACAAGATCTCACTAGGTAGAGGGTGATGTATGTAGAATACTTATGCAAGCAATTGAGAAAAGAGGCTAATAATATCAATAACCGCAGGGAAACTACTTCAGAAACAGCAAGATTTTTTTCCTTAGAAGTAGTGCAGGTTTTTAAACAAATCTGAGGTAGTCTGGCTGTTTTTTAATTGACATAGATGTTCTAATTTATCAGGGGATGGAACAGAAAGCCTTGTTCCACTTTGCTGTGCTTTCTGTCGCATCTATATCATCTAGATGACTTTGAGAGATTAACATTGGAAATATAAACAGGGTTAGATTTGATTAGTACTTAGACTGGAGGCTATTAAGGAATCTCAAGGCTGTAGACTGGATGGAAACTTGAAAAAATATCCAATAGCAAACCAATTCCTTAATTGTTGCCAGAAATATGGATGTATTAATGACATCATCCAGAGTTGAGTGTCACCACTTTTACCTGGACTCAAGTCAGTTTTCACCTTCACTAGTTTTTATCCTTCAGCAACAACTTTGTGAAATCGGTTGGACTACGACTTTCCCAAAATCATCCAGTGTGCTGTCCCATTCTCATACATAATTCTGATTTAGTGGGCTTATTAATATTCACCATCAATTCCCTTCACCAAAAACCCAAAATTGTCCCAATCAAGTCCAGCCAAAAGGAGTCCAATGGTAGGCCGCAGAGCAATCGCCAATGAGTCCACAAGGCACTTGAAAGTTTCTCAATCAAAGTATATCCACCAGGCAAACTTAAATCCAAAACATAAGAGAGTTCCTGAGTCAAGAAAAGTCAAGCGTTTCCAATGCATGATCCAAGTCAAGGCACAGTGTCAATCCAAAGCAAGGTAGGAATCACAATGCCCAGAAAACACACAGCTAGAAAACACACATTGTTCCCAGCATTGCCTCTTATTTATTCACTGTATTGCAAATACATGGACTTATAGTACTTCAAATGTTAATATCCAGTCCACCCAGCCATTCAAGGACAGGGTGGTCTGTATTGAAAAAAAAATCAGATATTGAGCTGATGTAAGCTCTTGGTGAACATATGGACACAGTGTGGTGAATATTTTGTTGAGGAGCACCATAGTCACACTGAGGGGTAGAGACAAGACCCCACTTAAACAATGAGTCCTGGCAGACACCAGGTTGGGTACGGATCCTGTTCAGAGTTGACCAAAGTTGGCGAGGAAGGTCAACACCTGGCACCTTGTTGGATAAGTCATCTACATAACTGCCTATATGTTGGTGTTCAGCAGCCTATTTGGTTTTCCACTGTGTGTTGCAGAGGTGGGATCCTTCTGGTTTGGGCCAGTTCAGCCGAACCGGTAGTGGTATGCCAGCCAGGGTCATAGAACCAACAGCAACCCAGGCTGGCCATGCCCCCGAACCGGTTTCCCAGTCATCACCACCGCCATCTTTTTGGGAGTTCTGCGCATGCACAGAACAATTTTCATTGAATTGTGCATGTGCGTGCAGAACACATCCAGCGTGTATGTGTGCGTGCACAAGCCACAGGCACAAGCAAACCGGCAATAACGCCAGCTGAAACCCAGCCCTGGTGTGTTGATGTCAAAGTTGTTAGACAGCTGTTGAGTGAGTGCCAGAGAGGCTTCCTGGATTTAAGCCTGCCAATTAGTATCACCTCTATCTGTCTGCAATGCTACATAGCCAGCTTCTGGTGCAGCTCATCAAAAGGGACAAAGCTGCCTCCTCATGATTAATCAGGCTGGCCTTCTCTGCTCCTTCCTTTTCTCTGCCCTACATGTTCTTGGATCACTGCAGAAGGCAGTTCCTCTTCCTCATCACTGACTTGCTCCAGCTGCATGCTTTCCCCACCTGGAGCCTCAGGAATGTTCTGCTGCAGCTATGCTTCAGCTAACTCCCTCACACCTGGCTGCTCAGAGCTGTCAATCAACTCAGCTCTTGACTGCCAGGAACTAGTTCCTCCTCCCCCAAGCTGACATCAAGAGAGGTATCTGGGGAAGGCCTGGGGAAGTCATCACAAGCTCAGCTGCAAGATCAGATGAAGTTGTCAACTGGTCTCTTAGTCAAAATCCCCTACCTTAACTGTCATGCTACAATGAACCTTGCTTTTTCTCTGCTCATTCTCTTGCAAGGAATTCTTTAGAAAGCCGGCAATTGTTACTAAATTTCAGAGAAGGAGACTTGTTTTCTGGAGGAGAAGGCTATCACTGAACATATATTACAGTGGTGGGTTTTGGATCCCGTTGCAACTGGTACGGGGCCTGGAGTCCTCCACATGAATTTGCCCATGCGTCCTACCCTCCAGTGACGCCTCCGTGAGCCTCCGCGACACTCCAGCTGCTCGGCATCATGTCGTGCAGTTGCTGTAGGCACTGTGGGCATGTGTGGAAGCGCCGAAGAATTTAAAGACAGGTAAGGACAACAGGCGGGTGGGCCCTCCAGAGCACCGTACCAGAACGGTACCCGGTGCTCCAGGCAGGCTCCGGTACACCCGTACCAGGGCGTACCGCCTGCAATCCACCACTGATATATTACTTCCCATGTAAGAAGCAATTTTTCTTTTCAAAACATTGCCAGAATTTCATCAGATTCTAGCCACTTGGTGAAATTTGATAGAACCTGAGGAAGGTTGCAGAAATCACACAAAATGCCTTACTTGAAAGTGTGTTTAAAAGGTAGGTCATGAAATTTAACTATACAGAGGGGGTTGGACACCTTCCCTGTCTCCATTAGAGAAATTCTGGCATTAAAAAAATTGTTTTACTCTTATCTTAAACAACTCTGCCATTGTTCCAATCTACCATTCTGTTATTCTATCAGAAATGGGTATCATATGGTGGTGGAGGGGGACTATGGCCATTTCATGACTTCTGGACTTCAACTCCTAGAATTCCTGGGACAGCAACACTGGTTCAGGAATTCTGGGAGATGAAGTCCATAAAAGGGCCATAATTCCCCACCCTTGCTCTATATCAGTGGTTCCCAAACTTGGCAACTTTAAGACTTGTGGACTTCAACTCCCAGAATTCTCCAGCCAGCTGCTTGGTTGCCAAGTTTGGGAACCACTGCTCTATATGATACTTTCAGCCATTTGCATCACTCAGAAAGAAAACCAGATACAAAACTGGGAGACCATTATGCAATTTTTGAAAAAAGAAAATACTATTTAGAAGTAAATACCCTTGCAATTTTTAATCCTTAAAAATTGGTAATGAATGCCTCATGTGTTAGACTGTTAATCACGCCTGGCAGCATGAAACACGGGTGTTGCTGGTGACATTAATAAATGTATAATCAAGCACACAACACTCCGTTGGGTGGCCCAATTTAGCTCAGGTTGCAGCCCCTTTCTCTGCAAAAGACTGCCTCCCATTAATCACAGAGAAGCACAATTACAAATAATAGCAAATAACATTCAGGCAGACGGAGAACATCAGGCAATTTTAGCCATTTGGAAATACAATCCTATTAATGTTTTGTCCTGCTCCCCGCCCCCCCCCCCCCACCCTTCAGCAATCTTGGTCTGAGATGACAGAGAGAAAAACTGCTGGTATATTCTAGGTTATGGTAATAATTCAGTCATGTGTGAAAGTTAGTTCACACCAAGTATGGTGGGTTTCCCTCTCTCCTTCCTGCCTCCAGCGCACTGCTGAGAAGGGGCCAGAAGTTTATATTTATGTTTTGAATTCATTTTCTATCAGGGTTATTCCAGAGGCTAATTATATTTTGCCCGAAAATATAATCTGGTCTCTGAGCGGTTGATTTTGTGTGTTGTATGTATTTTGTAAATTGTAAATTTACTATTCGACATGATGAATTGTAGGAAGAGACGTCCATCTGGGTTCAGTTCCAAGTGGGGGAAAAGACACTGGAAACATGGAGGCTGTTTGGAAAGATGGTTTAATGGTGGACAGGATCACATGGCCTGAGTTCCTGAACAGAAAAGGGCATCACATTCCTCAGAGATGTTGAAGAAGGAAAAAAAGGGGGCTGGCTTGCTGAGAGTCCCTGGTTTTATGCCCTCTGATGGGCCCCGCCCTGGGGCCTTCTGCTCCTGGGAAAGAAATGCACTCTGATTGGCTGTCAGACTCCCATGAGACCATGCAGGGACAACTCTGTAGGCTGTGCTCTGAGTCCAAGTTTGGTTGAGCCTTGCTCGGTGGGGATGATGTAATAAAAGGGCTTTGGGATTCCTATTATGGTTCTGCCTGTAGATCTTTGTGATGTAGAATACACTGGCTCAGGCCTTAATGGCCCATTGACAAAGGTGGGGGGAGCTATTAAGAGTGAGTCTGTTTCCTGCCTAAAACATGTTTCTCTGGCTCAGACCTTAATGTCCCATTGACAAAGGTGGGGGGGATGAGTTTCTGCCTCCCTTTTAGGGGGAAATATTCTGCCCTTTTTTAACATTTCCTAAAATATTTCATATTCTAGGAGAGAGGTGGGTGCTAACTTCCTACGGTAGAAAAGCAGTCTCAATTATTACTTTTTTGATATCACGGATAACCATACCCAGGCTTAATGTGTATGAACCATGGCTTGGCATAAAACTCAATCCTGAACCCAGGCAAACCAATTCCGCATTGCTTCCTCACGTGTCAAACTCAATTGCATCAAGTGACGTATCGTGACGTTTTTTGCCTTCGCAGAACCAGAGTGGTCAGGGCCTGTGTGTGATACATCCAGCCTGCGGGCCGCCAGTTTGACAGGCATGCTCTATCAGAATTAAGGTGCTCAACTTTGATGTCTTTTGACTGAATGCAGATATTTAGCACCAGCTGGGAAATTTATAACTGCCTAAATTGGCTGGCTGTTTTTTTTTTTCTTCAGCAGGAACTTTGTAGTTTAGCCTGAGATGTTTTCTCCAATCTCATTCTCTGTGGTTACTTTGGAATAAAAACTGCAGATTTCCAAGTCAATGTGGTCCTTGGTAGCTGGAATGCTAAGGGATGTAATCCCACCACAGTAAGAAGTTCTAGTTTCAGACTAAGGTCAGATTTTTATTCATATAAAAACAAGGAACTGAGGTTCATTGGAAGCAAAGATTGAACTGAAAAAGAGGAGGAAGCAAGGAATCGCAAAAATATGGCCTTTTGCACAATGCTCAAGCTTTTTTGCCAAATATAACGAGAAAAGCTTCATACTATTTCAGTTTAAAATAAGCACTGTCCATTTCAAATTCTTTGGTTTTATTCTAGTGACAAGCAACGCAGTCTCAATGGTTTTTTTTCCCCCTTCACTGGCATTTTCACCTATTTATATCATTAGAGAAAGCATATGATAATGGTGTTGGACATTTTTAGACATTGTGGTTTTTGCAGATTCTGGGACATGAGCTTTACAGACCTGATTCTCTCTCTTAAAGCTAGACTGGAAGTTAAATTAGAATCTGAGGCAGTTAGAATCTGATGTGTGACACTCAAAGCACAACTGAGCATCTCATTTGTCCCTATTGGAAGATGTAATGAAATGGCCTTATTAAGTAAGGCCTGAACTTGTAGCTGCATCAAGGTGTTAAATATTTCAGTGCATACCAGGAAGCCACGAACGGAGATAGGACATTATTATGAACTCTGCAAGGAAAAGAGCTTTCTACAAAGTTCTCACGACTGAAGAAATGGCATCTTCTCTTTCTGTGTAACCTCGTATTTAAACCAATTTGGCATTAGCTTTTTGCTGCCGTAGATTTCTTAAGCAAGATGGCACTATTGTGAGGACGTACCGTATTTTTCAGAGTACGAGATGCAATTTTCCACCCACCTAAAAGAGGGTGAAAATTTGGGTGCATCTTAATACACCGAATGTAGCCCCGCCCACCCGCTGTTCCTCACCCTTCGGCCATTTTCGGCATCCGCACATCACATTTTAGACCTGTTCCAGGCTGCAGGGATTGCCACAGACCACCGCCGCTTCCATGCCTTGAGTTTTTGGCCTCTGTGCCTCATGTTTTCAGCCTCCGAACGCTCCATTTCAGACCTGTTCAAGGCTGCAGGGATCGCCAGAAAACGCGATGTTATTCTGTGTGAAAAAACACTACGGAGTGATTTGGAAACCACTAGAATAGACTAGCTACAGGTAGTCCTTGACGTACAACCACAACTGAGTCTAAGATTTCTGTTGCTAAGCGAGGCATTTGTTACGTGAGTTTTGCCCCATTTGACAACCTTTCTTGCCACTGTTGTTAAGTGAATTACTTCTGTTGTTAAGTTAGTAGCACAGTTGT
Organism: Thamnophis elegans; assembly: GCF_009769535.1. NCBI lineage: Eukaryota > Metazoa > Chordata > Lepidosauria > Squamata > Natricidae > Thamnophis > Thamnophis elegans. The sequence continues at coordinate 14,938,648 of NC_045549.1, read as the reverse complement.
TTTAAGTGAATTTAGCTTTCCCCATTGCTTTTGCTGCTCAAAAAGGTGATCATATGATCTGGGGACACTGCAACCATCTGTCAGCGTTCCAAATATCATGCAGAATTAAATCAGAACCCAAGGCAGAAGTTCCAATTTAATAAAACAGACATGTTGGCAACAATCTGTGGAAATCCCAATTCTGAACACTTCCTGGGATTCCACCCAGTTGAAAGTTCATGATCTTATCCCCACACCCATAAATCCATCACATGGTCCAATCTTCTTCGGCCATGCTGGCATCTCCACCCAGCTGGTTCCGGTCAGGTGTAGAGGTGCGGAGACAAAAGATGACCTTGGGCTTCTAGAAAAGAATGACAACAACACATTCCACAATTCTATTCCTTTCTATTCCCCCCTCCCAACTGCTACACTAATGAAACAGCATAGTGAAATAATAGAAAGTGTGGGCAGGCCAAAGATTCTAAAAGGAACATAACTACAGGCCTGACACCATCATAAATAGGAATCAGTTGCCAATCTGAATTTTGTGAATTTTGATCACATGATCACAGAGATGCTGCAATGGTTGTGTGAAAAGGGGTGATAAGTCTCTCTTTTTGAGTGCCGTAACTTCGAAGAGTCACTAAATGACTCTTCTTCTGTTAGTTGAGGACAGCATGTACTTGAGGTCTATCAAGAATCATATCATGCCAGTCTTGAAAGGCGCAAAGTATTTGCACACTATTCATTGTTGGATCAGTTTAAGACAGCATGTTCCTCTGAAAGTCATAAATGTCCTAAAAGTTGGATATCCATCTCCCAAAACCAATCAGACAACAACTCTTTTGACATTTCTGCCTCTAGCTAGGACCAAGCTAATGTGTGCAACATTTATGACTTGATGATAGCCAACTATCATCCTTGCTCCTACTGAAGCAAGTAGGAGTTCTCATTTCATTGTTTTTTTTCCCACTGTTGGTTGCAATAGTTTTTATTGATGTTTTTTGTTGCTGCCTTCACACTGTTATCAAGAACGTGGTGCGAATGGAAATACACATAAAAGAGTAGCTAGGCATGATGCAATTCCTGCTTGTTTGGTGGAAAGAAAGAAAAATATGTTTATATGTTTATGACTTAGGGCTAATTAACATGTGCAGCCGCTTGAGGATGAAGACTTCTGAAGCCATCAAGCTTCATTGGAGATTCCATCATGGAATGTTTTGTGTTCTGCACTCTTTTATATGTTAGGGGAAAAAAGACTGCATATTGGGGAGAAAATGTGTTGCTAAGTGCTAGTTTTAATCCGTTTTGTGCAGTTATTTCAGTTATTTCAGATTTAATGGAAATGGATGGTTATTTTGTATGTGATTGAGAATATCTAATTGAACCTCTTATTGGTAGATATCTATGGAGATTCTCAGTCATCCAGGTCATGGTTGTCCCAAAGGTGCTTTTTCAAGACTTTCTGGTTTTTCTTTGAAGATGTTTCGGTTCTCATCTAAGAAGCTTCTTCAGCTCTGACTGGATGGTGGGGAATGGAACATATGTGAAACATAGATGCACACTTAAAACCAAAAAATACACTAAGGCAGAAGCTTGTACACCCCCAAGGATAAAACACCCAGACACAAACTGAGCAACATGATATATGCAATACAATGCAGTGGGCCATGTGCAGATCTGTAGATTGGGGAAACAAAACAACCACTTCATAAACGCATGACACAACATAGGAGAACAAACCCATCAGGACTAGATTCAGCAGTCCACCTGGATTTAAAAGACAAAGGCCACGCTTTTGAAGACAGCAAAGTCCACATAGCAATAGCAATAGCAGTTAGACTTATATACCGCTTCATAGGGCTTTCATCCCTCTCTAAGCGGTTTACAGAGTCAGCATATTGCCCCCAACAATCCAGGTCCTCATTTTACCCACCTCGGAAGGATGGAAGGCTGAGTCAACCCTGAGCCGGTGAGATTTGAACCACCGAACTGCCGAACTAGCAGTCAGCTAAAGTAGCCTGCAGTGCTGCACTCTAACCACTGCGCCACCTCGGCTCTCATTTTGGGCAGAGAGGACTGCTGGTTTGAAAGAGAGGTTGAAGAGGCCGTCTATGTCAACATTGAACTCAATGAACTCAATTGAACTCAACAGAGGGGAAGGGATACTTCATCATCTATTTCCAATCTAAACACAATCCTTTCAAGAAGAAGGTTCCACACCCATTTGCACCACTCAGGTGACCCTGAGGGCACAGATAAACCTCCAGGTGGCCTCAAATACTTGCTAAAAGAATGCAAATGACCAGCTGTCTGCAAGGAGTATAAACCCTTCCCTTCCCCACCACCCAGTCAGAGCTGAGGAAGCTTCTTGGATGAGAAGCGAAACGTCTTCATAAGAAAAACCAGAAAGTCCAGTGGCCTCATGAAGAAGCACTTCATGGGACTTTAATTGGTAGGATGCCAAATGCATTGACCGGGCACACAGTGAAATCAAAGGCAATTTCTGTGTGACTAGACGGTGTTTTGCTATGCCACCAACCCTGTAACAATCCAGGCCTTCCGAAAAGCCATCAAAACCTGGCTTTGCCGGCAGGCCTGGGGGTGATGAGTTCCCTCCCCTCTCGACATGTATGGTTGTGCGACTGTTGCTTATTTTTACTATCTGTATTTTGTCTTTATGTTCCCCTTTCTCCCCTCTTGAATTGTTCGCCGCCCTGAGTCCTCCCGGAGAAGGGCGGCATACAAATAACAAAATTCTATTCTATTCTATTCTAATCTGCAACCCCCACCTAATGTCTATGTTTCAATTGAAATCTCAAAAAGTGTGGAGGAAGACCTCCCATTGGGATTTTACAGATCAGGAAACTGGGTGAACTCGGAAGTCTGCAGTGTGAAAAAGGAATGTCTAATTGAAAACACCCACTCTTTAACATCGCAAGCATGAAACTAGAGCAAAATCATCACTAAATGAAATTCGAAAGCAAGTTGGATAGGACAGGGAAACCAGAAACAGAAGCATGCTTTTCACAGAGTTTGGAACAAGAGTTGCACAATGTGAGACTTTTAGGAGGCTTTTACTGTAGGCATGTGAATGCTCAGATATTTGAGTGCCGTTCCTCCAAACTGAAGGCATGTTATGTCTGCCTTTGCTTGCTATGTTTCTTCAAGTACTTTGAATCCTGATTTTAAGCAAATCAACATTCTAAGATCACAAGATACACCCGAAATATGAATTTGTTGATTTTGTTCTCAACATCCTAGGCTAAAACCTGTGGTTCAGGATGTCATTCCAGTATATTGTACCATCATCTCCTTCTGCTCACATGTGTACACAGTAAACTAAGAATAGGCAGTCTGATGTACTATCATTCCAGTAGTTTCCGAGATCTCATGATGCCGTCTGGGGCTGATGGGATTTGAAATTTGAAACATCTATTGCTTGATTACCATTTGTACATATTAGCTTTGAGTATATTAGTAATAGCAGTAACACTTAAAACTTATATACTACTTCATCGTGCTTTACCGCCCTCTCTAAGCATTTTACAGAGTCAGCCTATTGCCCCCAACAATCTGAGTCCTCATTTTACCAACCCTAGAAGGATGGAAGGCTGAGTCAACCTTGAACCAGTCAGGATCGAACTGCTGGCAATCAGCAGAGTTAGCAATCCTGCATTCTAACCACTGCACCACCACCGAGGTGCACCCACGATCGCTTGCGCGGCTGCGTTCTGGACAAGCTGAAGTCTTCGAACACTCTTCAAGGGCAGCCCCATGTAGAGCGTGTTACAGTAGTCCAGTCTTGAGGTGACGAGGGCATGAGTGACTATCCGAAGGGCCTCCCGGTCCAGGTAGAGCCACAATTGGTGCACCAGGTGAACCTGGGCAAAGGTCCCCCTGGTCACAGCCGACAGATGATGTTCTAAAGTCAGCTGCGGATCCAGGAGGACTCCCAAATTGCGAGCCCTCTCTGAGGGGCATATAATTTCACCCCCCAGGCTAAGAGATGGAATAGCTGGACCATCTTTGGGAGGGAGCATCAATAGACACTCGGTCTTGTCAGGATTGAGCGCAAGCTTGTTCGTTCCCATCCAGACCCTGACAGCCTCCAGGCACTGGCACATCACTTCTACCACTTCACTGAGTTGGCACGGGGCAGACAGATACAATTATGTATCATCCGCATATTGATGGTATTTAATCCTGTGCCGCCGTATAATCTCACCCAGCGGCTTCATGTAGATGTTAAATAGGAGGAGGGACAGGACCGAACCCTGCGGCACCCCATACTTGAGGGGCCTGGGGGTCGATCTCTGCCCTCCGACCAACACGGACTGCGACCTGTCCGAGAGGTAGGAGGAGAACCACCGAAGAACGGTGCCTCCCACTCCCACCTCCCGCAACTGTCGCAGAAGGATACCATGGTCGATGGTATCGAAGGCCGCTGAGAGGTCAAGAAGCAAGGGGTCCCATTCCAACTGACCGCAATAGATAGTACACATGCTTTATGGTGGAAGTTCAAAGGACATTTCGTAGGCATGCTTTGCTTGATCTACTCCATTGCTAACAAATCAAAACCAGAGTCTGTTCTGTAATAATACAGGAAGACAATCATGTTATGTTCATGATTAATAAGGTAAAGGTAAAGGTTCCCCTCGTACATCTGTGCTAGTCGTTCCCGACTCCAGGGGCGGTGCTCATCTCCATTTCAAAGTCGAAGGGGTAGCACTTTCCGAAGACATCTCCGTGGTCATGTGGCCAGCATGAGTAAATGCCTAAGGCGCACGGAACGCTGTTACCTTCCTACCAAAGATGGTCCTTTATTTTTCTACTTGCATTTTTACATGCTTTCAAACTGCTAGGTTGCGAGAAGCTGGGACAAGTAACAGGAGCTCACTCCGTTACGCAGCACTAGGGATTCGAACCGCCGAACGGCCCACCTTTCTGATTGACAAGCTCAGTGCCTTAGCCCCTGAGCCACCACGTCCCCTTCATGATTAATAGCAATATTGATATCCAATGGGTCCAAGCCAAATGATCAGTTTGTTGGGAGAGAAAATTCCTTGATAAATCTTAAAAACAGCTAATCCTTAAAAAGTAGTATTTGTTACTATGGTAACAACATTCCTTAAATTTTCTCTGTGTATAACACGTACTATATATATAAGCATTGCATTTGCAGAAGTTGTGAATGTCCCAACACTGGAAGTCTTTAAGAAGATGTTGGATAGCCATATGTCTGAAATGGTATAGGGTTTCCTGTCTAGGCAGGAGGCTGGACTAGAAGACCTCCAAGGTCCCTTCCAACTCTGCTATTGTATTGTATAGTAGCTGAGCAATGTTTATGCTAACGTATGTAAATCAGAAATGGTCCTTGCAGACTTCTGATTTAAAGCCATTTTCTGTTTTCTTCCTGAAGGAAATTTAATTAGGACTGCTCAACATTGAACATACATAATATTTCCAAATCACATTGATTTGACTAATTGGGTGACTAAATGCTCTGTAGGTGAAACCCCATGTTGTCTTTTAATGATGTTTCTCCTTTGGTTCATGTCTTTAATTATATTCATCTAAAATAAATTATAAATTGTATGGTTCTTTGTCCCCGATATCTACATCAGGTTTGTGTGTGTGTGTGTCATATCTTTCAAAAGCTCCTTAATTTTTTTTCAATCTGTGGAGTCCTTGATACTCATTCAGTTTAGTGTTTTTCTTGCAGACATTTCATTACCAAAGTAGATAATATCATCAGTACTTAGTAATAAAACATCTGCAAGAAAATCACCAAACTCAAGAGAACCTCAAGGACCCCACAATTCAAATCTGAGCTACAAATATACTCTTCTACCAATTTTCAATCTATTTCTTCTTATATCGCATCATATATTATTAGAAGATGGTTTAGGAAAGATTATTCAACCTCCTCTGCAAAGAAATATGCGTTATTTGTTAATACTGCACCTAATAGCTCATTAGAGTCTTCAGCTAAAGAAGATTTTTAAATCTATCATTGTTGCTTTTCAACATTTTTTCAATGTCTCTGTTTACCCTGCAAAAGTTGTCCTCACTTCACTAATTGCTTTTTTTAATGATCTATGGATTCCCATTCCTTTGAAGTCTATTTAAATTTCTAATAAGCGAATCCTAATGTTGTGATGTGGGGAAAAAAAGGTCTTGCAATTCACAGTGAAGAATATATAAATTATTCCATATTGATCAATGTATAAAAAGCAGAGTGTGTCACCAGCATACTACATTTGTAAATCAAGAGTTTCTTACAAAGTATGTGATACTTGTAGGATGTAAAACACATGAACATTCTACAAAAATGTGTTTGTCTGAACAAGGAGCGTCATTAACCAATTTCATTTGGGAAGTGAGTAAGATAAGACTTCAATTGTAATTTGTTGTTCAGCCAGACTCTGGGTGTAAGGGAATTGATTCTGAGAACTGTTATATATTACCAAAGATCCATACTGCTATCAGGAGGTTCCAGATTTATGATTTAAGACAACAGAAAATTCAATATCAGTAACTGAAATAAAAAATGAACATCATAAATTGGGTTTCAGTGAAAAACAGCCAGAATCTGGGTCCCATTAAGACAATGGTTTTAACTTTCATAATAGAAGTGCCTTGTTAGACTTTGTGCAACATCAAACCATCAAGATTTCTTGGCAATTTGTCATTTTTAATGGCTCCTCAGAAAGGCTATGATGCAATCCAGACTTTAATCTCTTCTTAAAATTTCAGTATATATTTATGAGTCTTCTACTCAAGGTTGATTCTTTTTTTTTTGTCCGTTTGTTACTCATATTTGGGAATGTTTTATGTTTCCTGTTCTATGTGGCAAATACATAACACTTATGTTCAGTGATCCATTTGTCATGCTAAATGGCAAAACACTGGACTGGAAAAGGGGGCAGTGGGGAGGAATATGTATTCTTACATATGTATGTTTTATTTTAATCACAGAATGAAGAAGGTCTTACACAGGAAGGTAACACAGATCCAGCAGATCCAGAAAATGAGGCCTATGAAATGCCACCTGAGGTAAACCTCTTTCTGACATGTTCCCACACAGTTTCCCAGTAATTCACCTAACTAGAAGATATGGCACTCTCTATTTCTATTTGAAATACAGGCAGTCCTCGACAATTGAGCCCAAAATTTTTGTTGCTAAGTAAGTTCTATTTCTATTTTGCCACCTTTCTTGCTGCGGTTGTTAAATGAATCACAGTAACACGATTGTTAAGTGAATCTGGGAATGCTGCAACGGTTGTAAATACGAAAAATGGTCAAAAATCCCATTTTTCAGCACCGTTGTAACTTCAAACAGTCATTAAATGAACTGTTGTAAATTGAGGACTACCTGTACCTTAGGAATAAATCTATCTGCGATTTACTTATAGGGAACAAGCTGCTAAGGTCTGAATTCATCCTCAATAAATTTTGAAATTGATGTTCAGGAGAAACATCTCCAGAACTCTGAGGAAAGCAAGTGAAGCTTTGATAAAAGTAGTGACATTTCTAATCTTTGGTAGCTCCTAAATTGCCATAATGATAACAATCTATTTCTTGCTGTCAAAAGTTCTATTTGCATCAAAACATGGGTAGAGAAATAGAAACAAGAAATGAATGGAATTTTTAAAAATGTTCTGTGTGTTATTATTCCAAGGTTCTATTTTAGGAATGCAAGTAGGATTTCTGCAAAAAAAAAAAAAGGGGGGGGGGGATAAGCTAAAGATTTTGTAGACATCTTTACTACAATCACTCGGGCGACAACAAAAATTATGCAGTTGTATGAAAAACACAACTATGGTAGGCAAAATACTTTAGAAGTTGTTGAAATTACAATCACCTCATTACAGGAAATTGAAATCCAATAACAGTTTGAAAATCTTGTCTCAGCTTTATGCTACAAAATGCCCACCAACAGCATCCCTTTGGTCGCATTCTCAAAAAAAACAACCCCACAACACAATTTCTAAAACATGTAATGTGGAAATATAGATTCAACCCTACAACCCTAATTATGCCACATCCCAAAGCGTGGCACGACAAAACCGCAGTCCACTAAAGCACGCCCGATTAAAGCGCGTCGCTGATGTCATCAGCAGCGTGACAACAACGACCGCGGAGAAAAAAGGGCGCTTTAAAAAGCGCTTTTAAAGCAAGCCGATTCACGTAAAGGTAAGGGTTAGGTTTAGGGTTAGGGTTAGGTTAAGGGTTAGGGTTAGGTTTTAGGGTTACGTTAAGCGTTAGGGTTAGGGTTAGGGTTAGGTTAAGGGTTAGCGTTAGGTTTAGGGTTAGGTTAAGGGTTAAGTTTAGGGTTAGGTTAAGGGTTAGGTTTAGGGTTAGGTTTAGGGTTAGGTTAAGGGTTAGGTTTAGGGTTAGGTTTAGGGTTAGGTTTGGGGGGGTTAGGTTTAGGTTTATGCGTTAATTTTAGCTTTACCGCTCACAGCGTGCTGTTTTCGTCGCGCTGTGATGACGTCAGGTACGCGGTTTCGTCAAGCGCGCTTTAGTCGACCGCGGTTTTGTGGTGGAACCATCCCAAAGCTGTTTCAAATGATAGATTTTGACGAAACATTTTCACCTCTTCTTTCTTCTTAAAGCAATATTTTGCAAAGATAGCCTGCCTCCAAATACAAAATGAGAGATTTTAAGATTGCGAATGAGAGCATTACGGCAATTTTTTTTCCAAAGGACCAGCACCATTCAGGAGTTCATATTTATCATGCATAAAGGCATTGATCTTTTTCCTCCTCTGTATAACTGAGAGAGGCATATGGATTGGGGGAGGGGTATTCCTGAAGGCAGACATTACAGGAATGAAGCCACATTTCCGAGGTCCCAAGATACGGCATTGTTTAATTAAAGCAGTGGTGGGTTTTGGATCCTGTTGCAACCGGTACTCTGCAATGGCACCCGGCGTCCACCACGTGAATGCACACAGCACGCATGCGCGAAAGCTCCGATTGGCTCAAATAGCGATAAGGAGAGTGGGCGGACGGGCCCTCTGGAGCACTGTACCAGAACGGTACCTGGTGCTTCCAGCAGGCACCAGTACACCCGTACCAGGACGTATCAGTCGTATCCCAACATTGAATTAAAGGTACCTGAGCAGGGTTAGGGTTAGGGGTGGGTTCCGGATTCTTTTATTGCTGGTTCGCTCAGGGACGTGCTTCAACTCCACATGCATGTGCAGTAGTAAAAAATTGCTTCTGCACATGCGCATGGCGCCACCAATAAAACTGGTTCTGATGCATGGGCGGCCGAGCTACTACCTACTCGGTTAAACCAGGCTGAACCGGTAGGAACCTACCTCTGAACCTGAGAACACTAGCCATGTTCAATCAAACCAATCAGACAAATACTAGGAGATGTAGGCAATCTGCAAAGTAACCAGGCTCCATGCCATGTAGCACTTTATAGGCAGTGACCAACATCTTGAATCATACCCAGAAGTCAACAGGCAATCTTGCAAATTAGTGGTGAGCTTATAATGACTGTCCATGCTACTTCTTTCTGGAACAGCTGAAGCTTCTGGGTTATCTTCAAGGGCAGGCCCGTGTAAAGTACATTGCCATAGCCAAAAATAGAATCAAGGATTTCCTCTTCAGGGAATGGATCACCAACTATGGAGTGGAGATATCAGGGGTGGGATTCAGCCGGTACAGACCGGTTTGGGTAAACCAGTAGTTCCAGCGATCAATTGGCCTCACCCACCTGCCCTGCGCTAGTCTGTTCTATATTTCCTTTGTTAGAAGCCCAGCTGATAGGCGCGGCAGAGTGAACGGCCGCGCCTCAGCTGTTTTACTCAACGGGGCTGCGATAGAAGGTACGTTTTAGAACTGTTTTCAAACGCACTGCCCACTTACGGAGCACACGTTTGGCGCTCAGCGAACCGGTGATTACACCGATTATATCCCACAACTGGGAGACATCATATTCAATCCACAAGGCTCTGGATTTTTTTAATCTACCTTCCAGGGGTGGGTTGCTGCCCACATTACTGCCGGTTCAGTGTGCAAAAATGTTTGCATGCGCTCGCTTCACAGTAGGTGTGTATTTGCACCTAAAAAGGTCTGCCCATGCGCTCGTTAGAAAAGGGAAAAAATTACATTTTTACAGTGAAGATTGTTGTGCACATGCGCAGAACCAAAAATCAAGATGGCGCTGCCGCCGATCGAACCGGTTCAGGCACGTGGCAGGCTGAGTTATTACCTACTCAGCTAAACCGGTCTGAACCAGTAGGAGCCCACCTCTGCTACCTTCTTCTACTAGCCTGTCTTAAAGAAATGAGAAAGCCAAAAGGAATTTTAGGGGAAAGGATAAGAACCTGAATCTAGTTGATCGCATTCCTAGTAGAAGACAGAACTAGGACAATTTTTTTCATTCTGAGATCCTTAGTATGCATGTACCACACACACACACACACAGAGAGAGAGAGAGAGACAGACAGACAGACAGACAGAGATAGAGAGACAGAGAGACAGAGGGAAGTCCTGTTTCAGTCGCCTAAATTAACCATCAGATGTGTCCACCTACACATCTTATTCTCCACAGCTTACAAATCTTATAGGAAACTTGACCTATCTCAGATTCACAAGGAATTATACTTCTTGAATCTACCTCAGCCCCCTTTTGCAAACAATAACTTATAAGTACCCAACTAAATCCTGAAACTATCCAGTAGGGAAGCAAAGACAAAACATTGTTTTGGAGGGGTTTTTTGTTCGTTTGTTTTTCACCAGAGATTTCTTTTAGCAAGACAATTCTATGTTCTCCTAAAGGGTCTACAAAGTTCAAGGGATGGAAAAAGTTATCTCAGGATAAAGATGAACAGAAACAAGTATAGGAAGTTAGCATCCACCCCTCTCCTAGAAAACTGAAATATTTTAGGAAATATTAAAAGGGCAGAATTTTTCCCCTGAAAGGGAGGCAGAAACTCACCCCCACACACAAACACACCTTTGTCAATGGGCCATTAAGGACTGGGCCAGTCTATTCTACATAACAAAGATCTACCTCCTTCAGGCAGAGCCACAATAGGAATCCCAAAGCCCTTTCATTACATCATCACCCAGCAAGAGTCAACCAAACTTGGGACTCAAAACCCAACCTACAAAGTTACCTCTCAGAGTCTGACAACCAATCAGAATACAAGCTCAATTTCAAATCCCAACAGAGGGTATAAATCTCTGTCTCTCCCCACTCCAAGTGCCTTTTTTTTCCCCAGGACCTCAAATCATATGAGCCTCTCCACCATTAAAACCATATTTCAAAGCAGCCTCCATGTTTCCAGTGTCTTTCTCCCCACTTGGAACTGAACCCAGATGGGCATTTCTTCCAACACAAACCCACATTACCTTTTATTTCACTGGTCTGAGATCTACAGAGAAGTATTGACAGATCTCTTGTTCTTGCTATCTTCTATTTCGGATCTGACAATCTACCATTTAGTGACAACTATATTTTACTCTGAATTGAGATTTGAATTTCTCCTTCTCCTTTCTGTTCCGACAGGAAGAATACCAGGATTATGAACCAGAAGCTTGAATCTCCTTTCTTTCTTTCTTTCTATCTCTTGCTACCTGTCCACGAAAACATCTTGTCCTGTACAAGTGCTGAGTTCCAATGTGTAAACTACTTTTTATAGTTTTTATAGTGTCTTGAAGTTTTCCATCTGCAGTGAATGGAGCATCTATCATTGTGTTCAGTTTCCACGTCCGTGACCAATCTCCGCCTGAAATGGGGCCTGGGACCAAGAGCCATTGTTGTTGTCTGGATATTGTGGCTTCAAGTTCTAAACACCGAAAACAATTTAAACAACACCTAAGTGTCTAGAAAGCTGTAAATGTTTTGTTGATAGATCATTGGTAATTTAGTACTGTTTATGGTATGGAAGTTTTTAAAATGTTTTCTATGGTCCTTCTTGGCTATCTGAGAATGGCCTCATTGTGAAAGTTGTTAATATATTTCTATACATATATACATATATATAAAGTAACTTAGCATGAACTATGCACCTATAAATATTAACTGTGGAATATTACTGTTTTGTGATAGGTTTTACTAACCTGTATCTGTAAATAAAGATGGCCAACTGGAATAAATAAAACTCATTGACTGTTCAAAAGAGGAGCTGCTAAATTGGCTATGAATAATTCGTCCTTCTCATCCCAAAGTGTTCTTCCTAAGGTAGCTTCACACACACATTAATAGCTGTATAGTTTGGCTTAATGGTGGGATCCTACCAGTTTAACAACTAATTCGGTGATCGCACTGCACACAGATGCACAGTTTTGAGAAAACTTATCTTCTGCATTACTACTGGGGAGGGAAACAGTTGAGGTGTGGCAATTTGCTCTGCCGTGCGACTCAGCTGAGAGGATATAGCAATAGCAATAGCAGTTAGACTTGTACACCGCTTCATAGGGCTTTCAGCCCTCTCTAAGCAGTTTACAGAGTCAGCATATTGCCCCCAACAATCTGGGTCCTCATTTTACCCACCTCGGAAGGATGGAAGGCTGAGTCAACCTTGAGCCGGTGAGATTTGAACAGCTGAACTGCAGAACTGCAGTCAGCTGAAGTAGCCTGCAGTGCTGCACTCTAACCACTGCGCCACCTCGGCTCCTACGCCAGTACAGCGCAGGGGCGGGTGGGCAGGCCCACTTGCTCGTCCGAGCAAATCGGTTGGCTCCCAGCTGATCGTCAGAGCTACTACCGGTTCACCCAAACCAATCCGAACTCGTAGAATCCCACCCCTGGGTTGGCTGCTGTGAATAGAAACACAAGGAACTACAGGTAGCCCTCTAGGTATGGCCGTAATCAAGCCCACAATTTCAGTTAAAAGCCACACCTGATTTTATGTCCTCTTTTGTGGCAATCACTAACAAGCCAAGAGGCTATCTATCACTCATTTAGTTATTTCCCAGTAAATCGTAATTATAGGATGTTGAAAGGGCCATAAAAGGGGGCGGTTGCTAAGCACCAAAAATGTGGTCACATGACCACAGTGGAGGTGTGGATATCAGAATTTCAAAGTGACCAATCATAAATCAAGGATTACCTATCTATACCCAAATATAACAATATATATATAAATGGCTGTGGAATGCCTCAAGCAATTTCAACCAAATTTGGTACACAGATGAGTTACTCTTTGGAAACAAATACTTTGGGGATAAGACACCACTAAAGCTCTGTGTGTAAGTGTGGGTGTGTGTTCCAGAGTAACACTGGAACGCCTCAAGCAATTTCAACCAAACTTGGTACACAGATGACTTACTCTCTGGAAAAAAATATTGTTGGGGTAAGACACCCCTAACACCCCTCAGTGTGTGTGTAAGATACAGCCTGTTGTGCCTTAAAATGGCTTCTACTGTACTGGCATAAATGGCTTCCACAGTACAGTACAGTGGAGTTGCCATGGTAACGGCTTCACAGTATTCCACAAGGGAACTCCCTCTGGTAAGGAGGAAAATCCAACATTAGAAATTACATTTGGTCCAGACATTTTCCCCCTATAAACAAATACCTGGGCAACACCGGGTTATCAGCTAGTGTTGGAATAAAACAGGGCACCATTTTGCCTTGATGTCTACCATCAGCTCTTCTTAACTCTACTTCTCTTCCAAACAATATACTGAAGTCTTATCATAGTTTAAAAAGTCTAAAGCCTTAGCTGAAAAACAGCATGTGAAATAACAGCGGTTAAAATGACAATGTGTACTGGATGTTAAATAGCATTTATAATATAAGATAAATGTTGGTAGAGGAGTTTATCAATAGTTTTTAATCATAGCTAGCCCAACAGGGCATTCATAATGATCTTTTTGTAGCATTAATCTCCTTCAAAGGGAGAATATAAATGAATATCAGTTGGTGGAGAATTGAGGACCATTATTGCCTTTATGGCTGTTTGTAACCAGTAAGTTTGGAAACAGTTGGTTGATTACAGTAGAAATCACAAATCATGATGTTAATGGCCCATCAGACTGATTCACAACGGTTTTTCTTAAATAGGTGTTCAGTTAAGATGATTTATGCAAGCACACAACTTAACTGATCATAAAAGTTTCATTGTCAGGAAATATCATTTTAATATTTTATAAAGCAGAATAGAAGTATATTCAGCCAACACATTTTCTGGACGCAAGAGTTGGCAAATTTTGTAACCACGCAGCAAGCATTCCCTTAGGCAAAACATATGCAGAAAATAAAACGTATTTTGCCACAAATACATTTTTTGGAAGATCTCATCCATTAATTATTTACTATATGGTGCTATTGAGTTGTCATTCTATTGCCTCTTCTTTTCAGCCAAGTGATCTTTGGAAAATATGAAACATTTATCCGTGAGAAGAGAGCAATGCTATTGTTTTGCTACATGAATCCTCCCCTCATCCCCACATTTTTAGGTAAACATCACCCAAACTATTCATGGTTCAAGTTTATACAGGTACAGTATATGTGGTACCTTGCTCAATAGTAGTAACTGTGAGAGGGATCTTGGAGTCCTTGTGGACAACCATTTAAATATGAGCCAGCCGTGTGCAGCAGCTGCTAAAAAAGCCAACACAGTTCTAGGCTGCATAAACAGAGGGATAGAATCAAGATCACGTGAAATGTTAATCCCACTTTATAATGCCTTGGTAAGGCCACGCTTGGAATATTGCATCCAATTTTGGTTGCCCCAATGTAAAAAACATGTTGAGACTCTAGAAAGAGTGCAGAGAAGAGCAACAAAAATGATTAGGGGACTGGAGGCTAAAACATATGAAGAATGGTTGCAGGAACTGGGTATGTCTAGTTTAATGAAAAGAAGGACGAGAGGAGACGTGAGAGCAGTCTTCCAGTATCTCAGGGGTTGCCACAAAGAAGAGGAAGTCAAGCTATTCTCCAAAGCACCTGAGGGTAGGACAAGAAGCAACGGGTGGAAACTAATCAACGAGAGAAGCAACTTAAAACTGAGGAGAAATTTCCTGACAGAACAATTAATCAGTGGAACAACTTGCCTCCAGAAGTTGTAAATACTCCAACAATGGAAGTTTTCAAGATGTTGGGTAACCATCTGTCTGAAATGGTATAGGGTTTGCTATCTAGGCAGAGGGTTAGACTAGAAGACCTCCAAGGTCCCTTCCAACTCGGTTATTCTATTCTATTTTATTCTATTCTATTTGCAGTCAGGCTATTGGGTTCATGTGCCTTCTTGAAAACCTGCCCTCCCATGGCCAAAAAGTTTGCTTCCTCTAGATTTTTCTGGTTGCCATGGTAACCCTCTGTGCGAGTGCATGTGGATGTGTGTGTGTGTGTGAAGCACATGAATAATATGCTGCATTTTAATGAAATTCTTCTAGAGTTGGCAAAGCTTCTTTCCCAGATAATAAAGAAATGTCTCTTTTTGTTTGATTACCTGCATATCTACAAAGACCAGCTGAATTTGACCCCCAAAAATGAAACCCATACAATGATCAGATGAACAAGAACCAAAAGATACCTTGTTCTGTCTATTCTTGCAATGTAGACTTGCAGTGTCAGGCAATGCTGCCTGCAGAATAATACATGAGGTTGGCTAAGCAATGAATGAGATGCAGAAATGTTGCTACTTACTCTCTGCTTTTGCCTGGATGGAGGATACCTGTTAGTAAGTACCTTGTTTCCCCAAAAGTAAGACCCAACCCAGTGGTGGGAGTCAAATAATTTAACAACCGGTTCTCTGCCCTAATGACCAGTTGGGAAAGCATGGCTCGGTGGTTATGTGACTGGGTGGGCGTGGCCAACTCAACGTCACTCACGTCGATGGGCGCATCATCTTAGCTGTTACAATGTAATAAGGGTTAACCGGAGAGTTTCTCTAAGCAGGACAATGAAGATGAGGCTAGAAACAACACCAGAATGTTTCTGTCCTGCCTTCCTTACAGGATTAGCCTTGTAAAGTGGGAAAAAAACAAAAGGAGATTTCTTCCAACAACCGGTTCTCTGAACTGCTTAGAAAGTTAACAACCGGTTCTCCCGGCTAGGTGCGAGCTGCCTGAATCCCACCACTGACCCAACCAGAAAATAAACCCTAGCATGGTTTTTCAGGATGCTCATAATATAAGCCCTACTCCAAAAATAAGTCCCAGTGAAGATCATCAGCCAGATGGACACAATTAGTACCGTATTTCACCCAAAAGAAGCCCTAAACAGAAAATAAGCCCTAATGCATCTTTTGGAGCAAAAACTAATATAAGACCCGGTCTTATTTTCAGGGAAACACGATAGTAACAATGGATCAGGGTTGCATTCCATCATGTGGCAATCTGGTTGGTTTTGCGACCATTGGCAGATTGTTGCAAATCAGGGACTAGCATGGCAGTAAGGCTTGCAATTGAACCAACAGATTTAGATGACATTAAAGTCTTTCTAACAAACCTACACTGTTCCTGACAAATATACTTTCCTCCTTGATAAACCTAAGGATTTGGAAGTTGTTTTAATTTAAGTCCTGGAACTGGCAGCATTTTGGAGGTAATTTCATCCAGTCTCTTGATTAAAGGAGGAGAGATAAGATAGCTTCCAACAGCCAGCTTATACTTCGCTGGAAAAAGTATTACCTTCTCTTACATTATCATAAACCAACCACAGTCTGCTTCCTTACAATTTCTACTCATTGTTTTTAATCCAAAACATTGGTGCAGTAAAGAACATGTCCGATCCCACACTGACTGGGTTTGTTAGTCCTTGTTTATTGCATAAAATGGATTTACACAATGTGTTAAGTCATATATCATGGTTTCCATAATGCCTAGGTTGTTGCATCTTATTCATTCCCTCTGGAATGAACTCCCCGCAGGGATTCGGACCCTCACCTCTCTCCAGGCCTTCCGAAAAGCCGTCAAAACCTGGCTTTGCCGGCAGGCCTGGGGGTGATGAGTTCCCTCCCCTCTTGACATGTATGGTTGTGTGACTGTTGTCTACTTTTATTATTTGTATTTTGTCTTTTTATGTTCCCCTTTTTCCCCCTTGAATTGTTCGCCACCCTGAGTCCTCCCGGAGAAGGGCGGCATACAAATAATAAAATACAAATACAAATACAAATAAAAGAGCTATGGTGGTACAGTGGTTAGAATGCAGAATTGCAGGCTAAATCTGCCGACTGCCAGCAGTTCGATGCTGATTGGCTCAAGGTTGACTCAGCCTTTCATCCTTCCAAGGTCAGCAATTTGGCTATTTCCTTTTTTTTTAATTATGGGTACTTCTACTTTCAGGATAAAAGAAACCCTTTGTGAATGATGTCCTTTCTTTAAAATAATAAAATATAATCCACTTAGAAGTAGATCCAGGCTATTTGGGCAAAACTACCTGGCATTTAAAAATGTTTAAGAAGCTCTTCTGATCTAAAAATGCCTGGCAGATGGAAAAACTGTAGGTGGGAAGAACAGATGAGAGAGCCAGAAAAATAGGTCAGATGAGAGCCATCATTTTAAAAGAATTCCAGGGAGTGGAAAGGAAATATTAAACTGAAGACAAAAAAATATGGTTGCCCTTTACAACTTGAGCACAATGATATTAAAATCTTGAAAATGTGGGCTCCTATGATTGACTGTACATTTTTAAAATCTCCAGATATATCCCCAAAAGTAACACAAGTTAGAACGGGTTTTTCCATCTGAACAACTTAGCAACTTTAAGATGGGCGCCTAATTCAATTCCCAGATTTTCCCAGCCAGGCTGTGGATTTCTGGGAGTTGAAGTCCATACATCTGAAAAGTGGCTAAGGTTGGGAAGCAAAGGGGAACAAAATCTTCACCACTGTTTCATTTTCTTTTTATTTGGATGGACTGTTGTTGAGTTGTTTGTTTGTTTGTTTGTTTGTTTTGATTAAGGAAGACCTGTCAGATCAAACTGTTTCAGCTTCCCTTCACTTTGATTTCAGCCTGCCATAAACCCTGGGATGGTGGGAATGGAAGGATAAAGGCAGGGATGATGACAGGAACCAGAGCTGCCAACAACAAACAATGATTGAGAGAGCCAAGGACACCAGACTGGGAAAGGAATGCAAACACAAACCAAAGAGGCACCAAAATGTGGAACTGTTCCCAAAGCACCTAGTTTGAATCTTATTGGACACCACAAAGATGACCAAGAAGGAGGGCCTGGGACAGTGGTGAGTTGCAGGCAGTACACCCCGATACAGGCATACCTGTGGCTGGTGGGAGCACCGGGTACCGTTCTGGTACAATGCTCCAGAGAGCCCGCCCACCCACTCGAGCTCCTTACCTGCATTTGAACTCTTTGTCACTTCTGCACACGCGCATGGCGTGTACGGCGCCTGCATGATGCTCCGCCGAGCAGCTGGAGCATCACAGAGGCATCGCAGAGGTAAGGACACATGCGTGTGTGCATGTGGGGGACACCAGACCCCGCTGCCCCATACTAGTTGCAACGGGATCTGGAACCTACCACTGGCCTGGAAGAAGGTAAAATTACCAGCTTTATGTGGAAATGCAGCAGATCCGGCTTTGCTATGCTGTAACCACTTATCTTTGTTAAAAGTACACCTTTCACTACAAATGGAGTCGAGGGTCTTTCTTTCCTGAATGCCTAAGCTGGGACAGGTATGACAAGACCATTCAGACCTTCAAATTACAACTTCTCTCTGGTAGGAAATTTTGATTACATGAAAGTGTATTCTCACTTTTGCTTAGAAGGTAAGAAATTGGAATGGTGGGTTATGCTTAGCCTTCACTCTTCCTTTTTGCAGGCGGGAGGGGTGGGGGGGGAGAGAAGTTATTGCTTTTTAGCCAGGCTTTCATTAGTTAACAATTTTTTAATTTTGTATTTTGTTCAATTTTGTTTTCTTATTGCTACCTGGGGGAAATAAACAATACATAATAACAAATACATCTTGTAGTAGATTGTTCATTTCAATTTTCTACAATATCTGCATCTGTGTTAATTAAATAATAAACCATATTGTGTACCTGCTTGTAAGCAAAATAGCTGAATGGATCGCAATTTTGTGCAATCTACTGAGCATTCTTAAATAGATTAAAAACACAGTAGGAGTCCATAAAATGACAGCTACAGGTTGAAAGAGAATCGCCATCTCCCTAAACAGCTCTCAAAATTTAATGTTTTAATTTTTTTTAAAGTGCCATTAGACAGAGAGTAGCTAAAATGTTGTTAAATAAATAAGTAAATCTCACAAGGTTTCGGGATTTTCACATGAGATCTCACAAGAGGGTATGACAACAGGGAAAGCTCATCACACTGAATGCAGTCATGGAGATAGCAGGAATATAGTGAACTTAGAAATGATTTTTAACATTGTTGATTATCAGCTGAATTTAATTTAAGGAGACAATTACAGGTAGTCCTCAACTTACATTAGTTTACTGACCCTTCAAAGTTACAAAGGTACTGAAAAATAAGTGACTTGTGACTGTTTTTCACATTTATGACCATTTCAGCAACCCCATGGTCACATGATCAAAATTCAGATGCTTGGCAACTGGCATGTATTTATGACAGTTGCAATGGTCATGTGATCACCATTTGAGACCTTTTGACAAGGAAAGTCAATAGGGAAGCAAAATTCACTTAACAACTATGTTAGTAACTTAATAACTGCAGGGATTAACTCAACAACGGTGGCGAGAAAGGTTGTAAAATGGGGCAAAACTCACTTAACAACCGTCTCACTTTGCAACAGAAATTTTGAACTCAATTGTGGTCAAAAGTTGAGGACTTCCCATAGAAAAACAGACTTGCTTTTTTTTTCCTTTTCTCTCTGAAAGATTAAATTTTGACAAGGCCTTTAGAGCTACCAGATCTGAGTTGAAAACATTCCAGATTACCACTATATTAGATGAAAGAGTTAATTTTTCTGGTCTCTCATTTCAGCCATTTCTTGGTCAGACTAGTTTTTTTAATCCAAATTTAGTAGTCTTCTCTGCCTTGTTTCTTATATTCCATTATAAAGGTGAAAAATCACAGAATGTTATATTTGGAAAACATCATGTTTGGAACATAAATTGGGGCTTTTTAAAAAAAGATCTTTAATGCATCTTCATTTTCAGCTAGATTTATTTGATAGAAGCCTGCCAGGTTATATTTAGACACCAATTCAAAACATTACTGATATTTGGAGTGCAAAGTCACCTCAGGATTTCCATACAAATCAGGGTTTTCAAAGCTTGCTGGAAACAATTTTAATCCAGTATTATTATTCAACTTTAGTTAATACAAACCATCAAATATGAATTCACATAGCCCATGAAATCACGGCTTACTTAATCATGTTTAAGAAATGTATGGATGGATCAGTGGTGGGATTTAAAATTTTTTAGAACCTCTTCTGTAGGTGTGGCCTGCTTTGTGGGAGTGGCTTGCTGGCCATGTGTCCTGGTGGGAGTGGCTTGCCAGCCATGTGACTGGGTGGGCGTGGGCAACTTGTAAAATGTGGTGAAACTCACTTAACAATGCTCTTGCTTAGCAACCAAAATGTTGGCTCAGGAACTCTGGCATTTGAAGTCTTAAAGCTGTCAAGTTACAAGACCCTTGCACCCCTAACCCTTTAGAAAAAAATCCCCAGGGGTGTTCAAACTTGACAGCTTTAAGACTTGTGGACTTCAACTCCCAGAATTCCTCCTCTCGCTCTTCATCTTGATGATGTGCGGACGGGCAGGAGGAGAGAGCTGGAACCGGTTCTAAACGGCACTGTAGATTTGTGGAACCCCTTCTATAGAAGAGGTTAGAACTGGCAGGAACCCACCCCTGGTATAGATGTGTGTGTGTGTGTGTGTGTGTGTGTGTGTGTGTGTGTGTGTGTATGCATGTTAAAGTAAAATAAAGATAAGCATAAAAAGAAAAATCAAACAGGAAGCTAAAAGTATAAGAAAGAAAAAAGGAAAAGAAGAAATAAAAAAGTTATGAAGGAGTAAGATTTGAGGAGAATGATTTACTGTATTATATTTATCATATATAATTATATAGGTAAGGTAACGGTTCCCTTCACACATAGGTGCTAGTCGTTCCCGACTCTAGGGGGCAGTGCTCTTCTCCATTTCAAAGCCAAAGAGACAATGAAAAAGTCTCCATGGTTGTGTGGCTGGCATGAGTAAACATCGAAGGCGCACGGAACACTGTTGCCTTCCCATCAAAGGAGGTCCCTATTTTTCTATTGGCATTTTTACGTGCTTTCAAACTGCTAGGTTGGCAGAAGCTGGGACAAGTAATGGGCGCTCACTCCATTATGCGGCACTAGGGATTTGAACCACTGAACTGCCGACCTTTTGATCAACAAGCTCAGCATCTTAGCCACTGAGCCACCGCGTCCCTTTTATAATTATATATTACATAGTAAAGCTCATAGGTTTACAAAAAACCAAGAAAATAACCTTAATCAAAATGGTAATAAATAAAAGGAGCAATGACCCAAAATAATACATGCAAAAACTTATTTTAAGATATAAATTCAATATAACAGTGCAAATATTTGATGTACGCGTTATCCTAACACTGGGATAGCCAACAGTTCATTTTAGACAGAATCCTTCTGAATTAACCTTCATAGTTGAGAAAAGAGCTCTGGGTTTTTCTAATTTTATTTAGTTAGGAGATGCTGCCACTTCATCACGCTTAGTCTGGAGTCAAATGGAAAACAGCATCTGCTGAGATGAAAAATACAGCAGACAAGCTGTTTCCGAAGCTAGTTAAGAATGCATATTTAACTCTACATGGAAAACATATCTCTCGTTGCTGAATTACAATTGCCTGCCTCTCTGGTATGTATGGTTCATATATTGAACTGGAAACACAAAAAAGTAACCCTACAAAATATATTTTTTTCCTTAAACAGCTTAAAAAAAAGTATCTATGCCAACTCTTCTACAGTTAGCAAGCTATGGAGTCTTACTGTATACCAGTGAGTATGATATCAATATTACCTAATCACCTGAACCCCAAAATAATTGCATACTAAATGCACTCACATAGGATGTGAGACAGGAATCGCAGCTGTCAATAAGGGCATAATGTTAATTACAGCCTTAACAGGGACAAGGGTGGAATAATGATTGATAGAAATGCAGCATGACAAGCCAATCACAGCTTATTTGTCATGCTAGGGATGAGTCTCCCACTGAAGGAGTGCTCTGAATCACTGGTAGTGTGTATCCCAATAAAACTCTGATCATTAAGCAGTCTTTGAATACGTTTGTATTGATTTATCTTGTAATGTAGGCAGACAGCATATTTAGGCCTGAGGAGATGGCTTTAGAAGATGGGGGGGAGTAAACCAGTGGTGGGTTGCAGGCGGTACACCCCGGTATGGACGTACCGGTGCCTGCCGGAAGCACCATGTACTGTTCCGATACGGTGCTCTGGAAGGTCCACCCACCTGCCCATGCTCCTTACCTGTATTTGAGTTCTTTGGAGCTTCCATGCACACACACGAAGCATAAGACTCCTGCGCGATGCTCCACCAAGCAGCAGGAGCGGCGTGGAGGTGAGGATGCATGCGCACGCTGCAAGCGAGTGCACACGTGCATGTGGGGGATGCCGGGGCCCGTTGCACTGTACCGGTTGCAACAGAATCCGGAACTCACCACTGGGGTAAACCCTGATCTTTTATGAGCTTATCAGAATTTGTGAGCTAAAGCAGCAGAGCTTGGGCTGTGATCTCGGCCTCTTAAGCAGAGGGACAAATCAGGTGACAAACTAGAGGCTAGTTCACATTACTCTAGTTCACTCTACTACTACAAAGTCCATTAAATCCAGGGTTTAAGGTTACTTGGCGCTATCCTCCCTTCCCTGGATGTTCAAAGCATCATGGTCTTTGACAGTGTTGGGATTCAAAAATGTTTACTACCGGTTCTGTGGGCGTGGCTTGGTGGGCATGGCAAGGGAAGGATACTGTAAAATCTCCATTCCCACCCTACTCCAGGGGAAGGTTACTGCAAAATCCCCATTCCCTCCCAATCAGCTGGGACTTGGGAGGGACAGAATAGCTGGGGGTGGCGCCAGTCAGAGGTGGTATTTACCGATTCTCCAAACTACTCAAAATGTCCACTACCAATTCTCCAGAACTGGTCAGAACCTGCTGAATACTACCTCTGGTCTCTGAGATAATTTTGTGTGTTATATGTTATGTACAGTGGTGGTATTCAAATAATTTAACAACTAGCTCTCTGCCCTGATGACCAGCTGGGTGGGTGTGGCTCGGTGGTCATGTGACCGGGTGGGCATGGACAACTCAACGTCACTCATGTTGATGGGTGCTTCGCTTTAGTTGTTACAATGTAATAAGGGTTAACCCGAGAGGCAGTTTCTGTAAGCAGGGCAATAAAGATTAGGCTAGAAACACCACCAGAATGTTTCCTTCCTGCCTTCCTTACAGGATTAGCCCTGCAAAGTGGAAAAAACAAAATGAGATTTCTTTCAACAACCGGTTCTCCAAAGTGCTTGGAAAGTTAACAACCGGTTCTCCCGAAGGGGTGAGAACTGGCTGAATCCCACCACTAGCTATGTATCAGGAGAGCCTTAAACTTAGGAAACACTAGTGAAGTGCCGAATTAGTAGAGGACAGTACTGTCCTCTTTTTTACTATTTTTAAAAAGGAAGTAAAAAGGATTCTGGGAGTTAGAGAACAAAAATCTGGAAAGTAAAATAAGATACAACCAGGTGGGAGTTAATTAGCCCCCTTCAAATGCCTGAGATTTCTGAAGCTCAGCATAACTTGAAAATTCTACTTATACAAATAACCACTAGATACATTGGGAAGGAAAACATTCATATGCTGTCCCAATAATAATGTTTATGTTTCACACGAGAAGTTCCAAGCGAGAACCCCAGTACACTAAGCTTGTATTGTCATCTTAAAAGAAATCTCTTGGGAATTACAACGAGAGGGTTGTGTTGCGTTAAAAATCTGGAGTCCGCTCGCTGCGATAATGTTTATATTTGAAGGGAAGAAGGAAGCATAGTGGCAATTCTCCTCGGGTTTAGATTCCACTTCATGACGCACAGTAGGCTTTTAAAATTTCCTCTCTAGAATTTTCACTATTTTTGTCTCTTGCCCTCATAAAAATATGTGTTATCCCTGCAAAAATGGTGCAGCCTACATAGAAAAGGTTACTTACAGGGCACCCTGCATTAAAGTGAATAAACTCAATTGACATAAATTTGATTCCCGGAAGATTTTTTTTTAAAAAAAGAAATCCAAGCACCATGTGACAATTTTTTTAAAAAAAATAATAATGCCGTAATATTTTTTTTTTGTCACCCAAAAAAAACCAAAAAAAACAGGGCAGGAGCAGAAACAAGCTGTGGTGGATTTACTCTTTGTTTGTGACTGTACTTAACTAAAGAAAAAAAAATCTGCCGGGGATATTTTTTTTGCTAGCATGCAAGGAACAAGATGTGCTTTCAGTATCTGAACATGTGCGGTGATGTCACCAGGCAACCCCACCCACGGATGGGGATATGTAAAGAAGAAACTTTTGATTTTGCGGGATCTCAAAATACTTCGGCCCTTTTGGTATAGACCTGGAGGCGTTAGGAAAGGATTTAAAAAATAAATAAATAAAGATAATTTATATATGTTGCACATTGAAGTGGAGAATCTTTGATATAGGGTGATAACTGCCATGTTTGCTGTACAATAGCAATAGCACTTAGACTTATATACCGCTTGATAGTGCCTTATAGCCCTCTCTAAGAGGTTTACTGAGTCAGCATATTGCCCCGAAATGTTCTCATTTTACCCACCTCGGAAGGATGGAAGGTTGAGTAAACCTTGAGCCTATCAGGATCAAACTCCTGGCAGTGGGCAGAGTTAGCCCGCAATACTGCATTCTAATCACTGCTCCACCACAGCTCTTACCATTGTGTTGAATGAAAATATATATATTTTAATGTATTATATATGTTTTACAATAATGTAATAAAAAATAGCTACTTTTTTTTACAACGGCACTCCCCAATATTATCCCCTGCTTGATATTTAGGTTTAGGTTTAGGTTTATTAGATTTATATGCCGCCCTTCTCCCAAGGACTCAGGGCGGCATACAACATTAAAAGAAACACATAATACATAAGTTTAAAAAAATATTTATTGTTTAAATGTTCTAGTCATGAACTCTGATGAGCATTCTTTCTACACTGAATAAATACAAAATAGGTTTAATTCTAAAGGTAAAGGTTCCCCTCGCACATATGTGCTAGTCGTTCCTGACTCTAGGGGACGGTGCTCATCTTCGTTACAAAGCTGAAGAGCCAGCGCTACCCAAAGACATTTCTGTGGTCATGTGGCCAGCATGACTAAACGCCAAAGGTGCATGGAGTGCTGTCACCTTTCCACCAAAGGTGGTCCCTATTTTTTCTACTTGCATTTTTACATGCTTTTGAACAGCTAGGTTGGCAGAAGCTGGGACAAGTAACGGGAGCTCACTCTGTTATGCGGTGGTAGGGATTCGAACCGCTGCCAACCTTTCTGAACAACAACTCAGTGTCTTAGCCAGTGAGCCTTTATATGCCGTGTTGATCTATATAAATAACTTTAATGTTTCCAAAATTGGAATGAGGAAAAAAAGTTGGATTTGTCTACCCATCTTAATCTTAAATATCCTTTAGTGCAAAACTAAACTGGAATATTTAACTGTAAGAGTGAACATCTAAACTGGCTGGGACTGAACCATTATAAAGCTGCATTAATAGAAACCATCAGCAAACCATAATCGATTAACATAATGAATGCATAACCCAACTCATTATTTCCAGCATTAGTTACTAGGATCTGAAGCCTTTTAAAGCCAATGTTTCTGGATCTGCTAATATTCAGTTCTTCAGAAGAAATTTAAGGATTTTTAAAAGGAGGAAATCTGTTTGACCTGTGTCAAACTCAAGGCCCGTGGGCCGATTTCGGCCCACAATGTAGTTGGATCCAGCCCGCGGGACTGCCCTGGCCTACCCAATACGAAGAGAAAAGATTGGGCCTGCAGTTTGAGGAGTGGCATCAACTTGGCCGTGCCCCAAAGGTCAGCCACGCCCACCCGGCTCCCCGAGGTCAACCACAGCCCTGATGCGACCCTCAATGAAATTGAGTTTGACACCCCTGGCATAGATGCTTTAAGTTTAGACTTAGCTAGCAATCTCCACAGGATTCAATTGAACCTCTGAACTCTGACTTGCAATGACTGCATTCTAGACTCCAGGCGATAATTTTTGCAAGCCAACTCATCCATTAGTTGCGGGGGATACAGACTTTACCAACAGAGACATAATAACAAAGATAAGTCACTTCTTCACATGCTGCAGTTCCTATTCTAGTCATGCACGCACATGCAATGTGGCATCTATAGGTTGACTGTTTTGGATGGGAGATCTAGCATCTTACGTAGACAATCGTCCTTTTAGAATGTTTGCTGCCGTTTTATTGGAGGAATTGACTGATCTTTGCTAGAAACAGGACATAAGTGCAAATTCGGGCTTTTAAGGTCAAATTCAGTGATGAGAGACCAAATTAATCCAGAAACTAACAAAATGGCATTTGCCTTTCAACCCAGGCATTTTCTCTAGGATTAATCTGGACGAGGAAATGGTCAACAGTTCACTTGAGGTTTTTTAATAATTAGATCATAAAACTTAGTTCCCACCAGACAGAGGACAAATGTGAAGGCTGCCAACTTTCCAAAAAGCTGGCGTGGCTATGTTATAGATAGTAGTTTGAAATTATTTTTAAGAGATACTTAATGAACAGGGATAGGTTTAACCAGGGGTCAAACTTGATTTCATTGAAGGCTTCTTCAGGGTTGTGTTTGAACTTGTGGGGCCAGGGGGTGTGGCAGGCATGATGTCACTCATGTCAGGAGGCGCCTGCGGTGGCCTCAGTGCTCTGCCAACACAAACGAGCTCCCGAGCTCTGTTTTCAGCTGCAATGGCCTCCTGTAACCTTCTGCCAATGAAGACGGAGCTTAGGAGAGCCACGTATGGCCCTCGCGAGCTCCATTTTCCCTGGCAGAGTCACTGCAGGCCGATCCTTCACTCTTTCCAGGGCAGCTCCGTGGGCCAGATCTAAGCACCCTGCGGGCCACATCCGGCCCCTGGGCCTTGAGTTGGACAACCCTGGTTTAGACAGTCACCAAGACTGTCATGAGGAGAAAGCTAGGATATGTTTGTAAATAGGGCAAGTGATTAGTAATATTGCAATAACTGTTCATAATATAGATGGCAGCTTAGAAATCACCCTGAAGAAATATCTAAATCGGATCGGGATATGCATCTGCATTAATGGTGGGTTTCAAAAAAATTTAGAACCTCTTCTGTAGGTGTGGCCTGCTTTGTGGGAGTGGCTTGCCGGCTATGTGACCGGGTGGGAGTGGCTTGACAGCCATGTGACTGGATGGGCATGGCCAACTTGTAAAATGTGGTGAAACTCACTTAACAACACTCTTGCTTAGCAACCAAAATATTGGCTCAAAAACTCTGGTATTTGAAGCACGCAAGTCTTAAAGCTGTCAAGTTACAAGACCCTTGCACTCCTAACCCTTTAGAAAAAAAACCCAGGGATGTTCAAACTTGACAGCTTTAAGACTTGTGAACTTCAACTCCCAGAATTCCTCCTCCAGTCATGTTGGCTCAGGAACTCTGGCATTGAAGTGTGCAAGTCTTACAGCTGTCAAGTTGCAAGATCCTTGCACCCCTAACCCTTTAGAAAAAAACCCCCAGGGGTGTTCAAACTTGACAGCTTTAAGACTTGTGAACTTCAACTCCCAGAATTCCTCCTCCAGTCATGTTGGCTCAGGAACTCTGGCATTGAAGTGTGCAAGTCTTAAAGCTGTCAAGTTGCAAGATCCTTGCACCCCTAACCCTTTAGAAAAAAACCCCAGGGGTGTTCAAACTTGACAGCTTTAAGACTTGTGAACTTCAACTCCCAGAATTCCTCCTCCAGTCATGTTGGCTCAGGAACTCTGGCATTGAAGTGTGCAAGTCTTAAAGCTGTCAAGTTGCAAGATCCTTGCACCCCTAACCCTTTAGAAAAAAACCCCAGGGGTGTTCAAACTTGACAGCTTTAAGACTTGTGAACTTCAACTCCCAGAATTCCTCCTCCAGTCATGTTGGCTCAGGAACTCTGACATTGAAGTGTACAAGTCTTAAAGCTGTCAAGTTGCAAGATCCTTGCACCCCTAACCCTTTAGAAAAAAAAAATCCAGGGGTATTCAAACTTGACAGCTTTAAGACTTTAAGGTTTAGATAGGACTCTTAGAGGTGGGGCGGGGCAATTGGTGAGCCAGCCAATCAGTGAGCGGCGGGCAGGGCAAGCATTGTGCGGACGGGGGGAGCTGGAACCAGTTCTAAACGGCACAGAAGATTTGTGGAACCTCTTCTATAGAAGAGGTTAGAACTGGCAGGAACCCACCCCTGATCTGCATCTACATCCGGATATGGATTTGGATTTGGATATGGGTGTGTGTTTGTGTGTGTGTTTGTATATATACACAAACATGTGCATGCACACAATTTTTATTAAAGTTTTCAGCAAGCAAAAGTGGTATACTTCACAGGGTGGTTATTATGGGTAAAATAGAAGGACAAAGATGAATTATGTACATATACCAAGTTTATTTACTTATAAAATAATAAAGGGGGGATAAAAATTAAATAATGATAAAGAAGTGGCTTCCTATCTTAACAGCAATTATAAATGCAGTTATCTTTTACCGTCTCCAAGGTTACATCAACACTTTCTTCTTTCACTTTTTCTAATCATCAAATCCATAAATTTGAAAATTTCAAAGCCCATTTTATCATAGACTCTTTCACTTGTTCCTCTTCCATTCAAATTTCAGCAAGAATTTAGACATTTCGGCTATTACATATTCACTTTGCATATAATTCAACTTCAATTTCTGGGTTTTATTATTTAATTCCAAATGCCCTTTTATCCCACCTTCCTCTTAGCTCTGCATACAAAAACCATTGAAAACGGAAACTCTCTGCAACCAGGTTCTCTTGATACCCCCTCATTCTCCATCTTCTTGTTCAACCTTTAAGAAATGCCTTATCAGGTTTATAAGGAACTCTGTCTTCTTCCCAACTTAGAGGTCTTCAAATGAAGTATTCGATCAATTTCCTCAAACTAAATGGTTAAAAGGGAAGGGGGGGCAGTGGTGGGTTCTGGATCCCGTTGCAACCTGTACGTTACAATGTCGCCGGGTGTCCACCAAGTGCACGCATGCAGTATGCGCACAACACACGCATGCGTACTTCCCGTGCGCATGCACAAATGGCCCGATCAGCTCAAATACAGGTAAGGAGGGGTGGGCGGGCCTTCCAGAGCACCGTACCGGAATAGTACCTCGTGCTCCCAGCAGGCACCGATACTCCTGTACCGGAGCATACCGGTCGTATTCCACCACTGTAGGTGGGATGGGGTGGGGAAATCTAAATGACTTTTGTACCTATTGAAATCACAAACTGGCTATTTGCAGCTAAATATAAAGGTTTAAATCAAAGATGGCTAACATTTTTCTGTTTGTGGGTGTAGGAAGTTAGCACCCACCTTTCTCCTATAAGAATGAAATATAGGAAATATTAAAAAGGCAGACTATTAAGGAAAAACATCTTTTAAAGAGAAAGCATCTCCCTGCAGCTTCCTGCCCCCCCCCCCCCACTTCAGCTTCAGGGTGATGGGATTAAGACCTGGTGCTCAGGACATGATAGGATGAGCCCTCTACCCATCTCACCACATGGCACTTGGGAAGATTACATCACCCAGAAAGGCTCAACCAAGCCTGGGACTTGCATGGCCCCAGGCGAGTCTGACAACCAATCAGAATACAAGCTCAAATTCAAAAGCCCAGAGAGGGAATAAAACTAAGGCACTCACAGCATCTCTGCCCCCTTTCTCCCCCCTCCCCCTTCACCCAACATCTTCAAGGCATTTGATCCTGTCCACCTTTAAAACCATTTTTCCAATCAGCCTCCATGAATCCAGTGTCTTTTTCCCCCACTTGGAACTGAACCCAGAAGGATATTTCTTCCAACATGGATTACACAGTTTCACCTTATATCTCATTTTTCAGCTCCATGGAATGCGCCATGCAATGCCTTATTATAAGGACGAATCGGCATTTTTTTGTAGTGGACAATGTTCTTCCCATTTTTGAGACTTTTCCTAAGCTTTAAAATAGAAAAAACGGGGTCATATTTTACTGCCTGTGGCTTGCCATTGTACGCTGACATGTCTCTTCCCTATTCCCACCCCCTTTATGTAATACCACTCATTTAACAGACTCCTGGAGCTGAATCATGAGGTTGTTTCTCCCACATGGAAAGCAGGAGGGAGAAGCATTTGTTTCTCTGCAACATACAAGGATCAAGTCCTCTTGAGTCATTCGCCTAAACACCTTACAGCTTCACAGATGTTGGGGCCACAGACACACATTCCCCCCCACCCCACCCCCCAGTTTCCATGTATTAGAAGAAAAATCCATCTGCTTCAGTTCCGAGCAGGGAGAAAGATGCTAGAAATAAAATGGAGGCTGGAGGCTGATGGGTTGTGTTTTACGCTTGGGTTTTTATGCTTGGATTGCCTGGATGAGGATAGCTTTTGGTGAGAACTGAGTGAAACATTACAGTTAAAATTACAGGCAAGTAAATGTTAGTAGAGCTCTCCAGACATGGCTGTGTAACAAGTTAGCACCCACCCCACTCCTAGAAAAATGAAATATCCTGGCAAATATTGAAAAGGCAGAATATTATATTTCCCTGGATCAGAAATGCGGAAGCATGTTTTTAGGCAGGACTCACTCTTAATACTCCCCACCTTTCTCAATGAGCTAGTGTACTCTGAGCTAGTGTTTACTCTACATAGCAAAGATAGGATTAGCCTTCTACAGAAATTCACCACATGGCCTCTGGGAAGTCGACCAAACTTGAGTTTGGTCGAGAGTTGCCCCTGCATGGCCCCATGGGAGTCTGACAACCAATCCGAATACATTTCTTACACAGGAACAGGAAACAGAGAGGTGGGGCCAAACAGAGAGTATAAAAACTCAGGAACTGTCAGCAAGCCCCTTCTCTCTCTTTTTCTTCTTCATCCAACATCTGGAAGCAAGTGATCCCCCTTTTCTGTTCAGGAGCTCAAGCCATGTGGTCCTGTCCACCATTAAACCATCTTTCCAAGCAGCCTCCATGTTTCCAGTGTCTTTTTCCCCACTTGGAGCTGAACCCAGAAGGACATTTTTTCCCCCCAACAGCTGAATGTGCAAAACTCAGACAGAACGGGAAGCTGAGCTCGCAGCTGAAAAGCTTTTGGCTGCTGCCAAAATACTGAGTTCTGTTTCCATTTCTCACCATCACCAGGTTAAATCAAGTTACATAAAAATAATCGAAATGCTTTTTCCCCCCGAGACAATACAAGCTACGCACCATCCAAAGCTTTCTGAATGTAATCTACTGAAACTAACACATAAAACAGGTAAAATACATGATAGCAATGTTCCAATATCTCAACACTGACTTGAAGCAACAACAACAAAGCTTTATTAGTAGGAGTTGAAGGAGGTGTTCACCATAGCGCCTGAGGGTAGGACAAGAAGCAACGGGTGGAAACTAATCAAAGAGAGGAGCAACTTAGAACTGAGGATAAATTAATCGATGGAACAACTTGCCATCCAGAAGTTGTGAATGCTCCAACACTGGAAGTTTTTCAGAAGATGTTGGCTAACCATTTGTCTGAAGTGGTGTGGGGTTTTCCGGCCTAAGCAGGGGGTTGGACTGGAAGATCTCCCAGGTCCCTTCCAACTCTGTTATTCTATTCTAGTCTAAAACCAACAAAACATTCTGTCTTTAGGGTTTTGTTGTAGTTAGAAAAATGTTTTCAGTTTCCTACAAGAGGGTTATCTCCAGCGTTTGAGTAACAGATGAGTGCAAGTTTGCTGAGGGTCCCTCAAGCTATACCTTTCCCCCCACCCCACTACTCAACTGAAACACTAGTCATCTATTCTTCAGTTGGCTGAGGACTATTAGCATGGATTTTGCTGCCTTTTTTCAATCTCTATCTTGTTTCTAGAGAGCAAGTTTGGTATGTGGTTTGGTGGTTAAGGCATCAAGCCGGAGAGTGGGAATTTCTATGGAGATTCTCAATCATCCAGGTCATGATTGTCCCAAAGATGCTTTTTAAGAGGCAACTGGGTTTTCTTTATTTTTTCGTTGAAGATGTTTTGCTTCTCAACTAAGAAGCTTCTTCAGAACTTCTTGGATGAGAAGCAAAGAAAAAACAAAGTGTGGGAAGTTATCACCCAGCCCTCTCCCAGAGAAATGAAATATCCTAGGAAATGTTGAAAAGGCAGACTATATTTCCCTGGATGTGAGCTTCCTGCCTCCCCTCCCCTTTTTTTGTCAATGGGTCATTAAGAAGGCCACACTAGTCCCTTTACATAATAAAGAGTTCTCCCCTTCAGCTCCAGGGAGATGGGATTAAGGCATCTGAGAGCTCAACCAAACCTGGATTCAAAACACAGCCTAGAGAGTTTCCCCTGCAAGGCCCCATTGGAGTCTGACAATCAATCAGAATACAAGATCAAGATCAAAGGTCCAGAGGGGGATAAAATTAGGGACTCAGCATCTCAGTCCTTCCTTCTCTTTTCTCCACCAATATTGAAGCATGTGATCCCCCTTTTCTGTTGAAGACTCAAGCCATGTGGTCCTGTCCACCAATAAACCATCTTTCCAAGCATCCTCCATGTCTCCAGTGTCTTTTTCCTCACTTGGGGCTGAACCCAGAAGGACATTTCTTTCAACAAAAGAAAGCCCAATTGCCCCATGAAAAAGCACCTGTGGGACAACTGTGTGTTTTAGTCCTGCCTTAGGCAAGAAGCCAGCTGGGTGACCTTGGCCTAGTCACTTTCTCTCAGTCCAAGGAAAGAGACAATCATAAGCCACTTCCATGAAAGCCACTTTGCTATGAAAACTGCAGGGTCTTTTCTAAGCAATCTCCCAGAATCTGACACAATAGAAAGGAAGAAAAAAAAATCTTGTTTCCTTCTAGAGTAACGGCCAGCAAAGCATAACACATTTTCCACTCCTAAAAGTTGGTTTGGGGTAATGTTGGATCAGGGGAGGAAAAACACTACTTAGCCTCAATACAGTTAAGGACAACTTAAACTGATTTCATTTGGTTTCCATTCCAGGGAGGGAGATGAGATGGCAACCTTGAAATGACCATCAGATCATTAGTATTTGTTATATAATAATTAACACTAAGGAGTTAATTATTGCCAAGGAGTTCTACTCTCCCTCCCCACCTGAAAATAACTCTGTTCCAACTGCCAGTTGCCTCACATTCCGTTACCTCAGTTCAAAACGGCAGATGTTCCACTCCTTCACTCAGGAGTGGTCTGGGGCTCCTTACAGTACTAAATATCGGTATCTCACCAAAATGTCTACAGCTTCCACCTATGGAACAGCTTCTGGACTCAAGGCAGCAGGAGTGATATTCTCTTATGTGTTTCAATCACCGGTCACCACTGAGCCAATTTCTCCTGTATAGCCCGATCACATGGTTTCTTTGTGAAGCACGGGTATCCAGCTAGTTCTACATAAAGCACAAATTGTATAGATGTTTGTCTGGATTTTAGGTGTACTACAATACCTGAAGAAGAAATACCTCTGAGGTTGAACAAGCCGATCACATTGAGGATACATAAAATATAAAGTGATTTATGAAACCCTCCGTAAATATACTCACCCAATGTTTTTTTTCTTTGTTTCATTCTACTCCATTCTATATGTATCCTCTAAAATCAGCCAGACATTAAGAAGAAATGAATTATTCAAAAAGCTGATCCTGAGCCATTTCACATATCATGTTAAACCAAACCATGATTTGTTTTGCTGGCTACTTTATGGTATGGCTTATACATCAGGGGTGGGTTTCAACTGGTTTGCGGCGGTCCCTGCGAACCGGTTGGTCGGCGAACCCGGAAGTAAGTAACTTCCGGGAACTTCCGGGAACGGCGAAGGGCGCGCCCGCCTGCCCACGGTCCTTACCCCGTTTTGACGAGTTCTGCGCTTCCACGCATGCGCAGGACGCATACAGCGCCTGCGCGATCCTCCAGGAGCAGCTGGAGCGTCGCGCAGATTCTAGTACGCATGCGTGCACCGCGCACGTGCACGAGGACGCCACCAGCCCCGTTCCAACCGAACCGGTTGGAACGGGGCGAGAAACCCACCCCTGTTATACGTGATGCATAAACCTCTAATAGTATGGTTTCTTTTAAGAAATTATGGTTAAATTATCCTGGCTTAGCAATATGTGGGAACCTGAGCACTGAGAGGACAGCTCAGACTTAGAACTAACATTTAGTTAATTTAGAATTTTCAAGAAATCCTCTATATATGATTATTTTTATTTATTTAGGGAATTTATATTGCCGCCTATTTGCACATGGCAGCTCATGGAGGCTTACAAAATATAAAACCTCATATAAAAACAATGAAAGTAATAAGAGAGGAATCATATAATTAATTAATATGATTAAAAATAATTATTAATTTCACTTGATTTGTATGCTGCCCAAACTGTATGGCTTGCAGTTGTTTAGCTTCATAAAAATGTTTTTAAAAAAAAAAAAAAAAAAAACTAAATGTAATCCAGAAACAAGAATCAAAATATTACCCATTGCCCTTAGGTAGATAGGGATGACATTTGAACAGAGCTGAATAATATTCTGGCTACAATCTTGGTGACCACAAGATTAATGAAGAAGGGAGTTGGCCCCACTTTTCTTCAATGATCTCCAGATTAATTCCCAGCAGCACTCCCTTATAAATCAAATAGTTTTCAAATATATTTCAGACCCAGCAGATTCTTTCATCCTTCCCATCAGTCAACTAAGTGTTCAAGTATACTGGAATCGGTGTGTAATATATAAGCTTCTATTATCTGGGGACAGTTGTCTTTTATCTTGAACTTTGAGATCCTTGATGAAACATACAGGTCTGACCAAAGAAAGCTACAATTCTACTCCTATATTTCATTGGCTTTACTAACTTATTTTAAATTCACAGATTGGAATTTTCCATTTGCTGGTTAAAGTTTTGTCTGGTAA
The DNA here is from genome assembly GCF_009769535.1 of Thamnophis elegans. Taxonomy (NCBI): domain Eukaryota; kingdom Metazoa; phylum Chordata; class Lepidosauria; order Squamata; family Natricidae; genus Thamnophis; species Thamnophis elegans. The sequence continues at coordinate 14,903,551 of NC_045549.1, read as the reverse complement.
ATTATTTCCCCCTGTAATTATGAGTGTGATTTGTCTCTGGGTGGTGCAGTTTTCTGAAGAAATATAAGAGAATTCTAGAATTATTTAGGCATTGCAAGAAAAATTGATACAACCTGGATGCTATCTAGCTCTGGAATTGGACTCTATCACAGAGGAGAAGCTCAGAGACAGGAAGAATAATAGAAAGTTGAAAAGTTCTCTATCTACCGTATTTTCTGGAGTAGAAGATGCACCGGAGTATAAGACGCAGCAATATTTTGAAGAGGCAAATTAAAAAAAAAGTTTTTGCACTCTGCAGACCTCCCAAAAACGGCCTGTTTTTTTTTGCAAAAATGGGTCTGGTTTCTCCCCCCCCCCCCCAAAAAAAAGGGCATGAATAGCCTTTAAGAGGCTTGTAGAGTGCTCCTAGGGGTTGGGGGGGTTAAGCAAAAAATGGCCCATTTTTGTGCTCATTTCTGCCCTCCCCAGCCCCAGGAGCACTCTGAAAGCCTCCTAAAGGATGTGTCACCTTTGGTGAAGGGGACAGGGTTTCAGGAGGCAAAAATGCTGTATTCAGTGTATAAGACGCACCCAGATTTTCAGCCTCTTTTTTTGAGGGAAAAAGGTGCGTTTTATACTCTGAAAAATACTCAAACTACCATTGAAATTAGAAATTTTCAATAATGGAGAGAAGGAAGATTCTAAGAACTATGTCCTCCATTTATAATATGTTTATTTATATACTTATTTATTACATTTGCATCAGCACCCATCTCACCAAGTGTCTCTAGATGATGTATATACAAATCAATAAATAAAAATCCAATTATATAACAAAACATTGTAAGTGGTTGTTGTCTCATTCAATGAGCATTTGAAATTATGATGGTGCTAAAGGAACTTGGGACTTTTAGGGCCACTGCAGCACAATCACATGAACTTAGGGACTTGGTAATCTACCCACATGACAAACCCTCTGATGTGAACTCAAAAGATTCCTTTATTAGGAATGCCAGTCCTGGCAAAAAGTTTCTCTCTCAGGCTGACAAGTCCGTCTATCCGGAAGATGAATAGTTGTCTGCCACACTTATTCATCTCTTCTCCCTGCCTTTTATCCCCAGAGCTAGGGTGGGGCTTCGCTAGCAGAGGTGGCTCTTTCATCCCAAGGATCAGCCCATAGATTTCCACTGCTCTCCTCTCCTCTGCCTTCTGCACAGCCGCACATCAGGCACTGAACCCAGCTGTTCCTCCTCTTCCTTATCAGCCATCTCCAGACCTGGAGGCTGTCACCTCTCCATCTGAGAGCTGATGGACAGCCAAGGCTCCATCTCTGTCTCTGTCTCTCTCTGTCTCTGTCTCTCTCTCTTTCCCTTAATCCCATCACCCTGAAGCAGAAGGGGGATCTTTGTTATGTAGAATAGACCGACTCAGTCATTTTAACAGCCCATTGAGAAAGGTGGGGGCTATTAAGAGTGAGTCTGTTTCAACAATCCCAATCAGACTGGGTAAGAATTTTTTTCAAGACTTAAATAAAATAGTTTTGAAGTTTATCTGGCAAGGGAAAAAAGCAAGAATAAAACTTAAACTAAAGATGGTAGGACTAGAGGAGGACTGGGTTTACCTGATTGGGAGTTATACTACCAAGCAACAAACTTGATATGGATTAAGGAGTGGATAACACTAAAAAACTCTAGACTATTGAATGTAGAAGTCATGATTTACTGTTGGGATGGCATGCTTTTTTATGGTACAAGGGAACTAAAGCACATGGCTATTTTAGAAGACATTATATAAGGGAGCCCTTGTTATTAAACTGGGAAAAGGTTAAAAGATTACTCTACTTAAAAATTCCAGTCTGGATATCAATGATTGAAGCATTTTCATATCCAATAATATATAAAAAGGAACAAACAGTTAAATATGTTGAAATATTGAATGCATCTATCCAAGAGTTGAAACAAGAAGGGATAGAAATGAATTGGTACTCATATGTACAGATACAATCTAGATATAATGAAGATAGAACATTAAAAGGTTTTTACAACAAAATGACTGAGTTAGATAAAATCTTAACAGGTACTGATGAAAGAGTAATTTAAAAACTATATGGATATTTAATGGCGGTTAAACTACAAGAAGAACAAGTTAAAGAAACTATGATAGCTTGGGAGAAAAACTTTAGCTATGGGATTGATTTAGAGAAATGGCAGAAATTGTGGTCTCAAAACTATAAAATGACAATGTCTACCGCATTTAGAGAAAATTTGTATAAGATGTTTTACAGGTGGCATCTACCCCCACCGAGAATTGCAAGAATGTCCAAGAATAAATCAGAAAAATGTTGGAAATGTCATCAGATACTGGGCTCATATTACCACATGTGGTGGACTTGCATTGAAGCCAAAAGATACTGGACTAAAATTCACATGTGGTTGGAGAAAATGATACACAAACACATAGACTTGAAACTAGAGGTCTTCTTACTGGGAATTATACCAGAAAGCTATAACAAAGACTTAAAATATTTGATTGTAAACATGTTAACAGCAGCCAGAATCGTATTTGCAAAAAACTGGAAAAATGAAACAATACCAAAACAGGAAGAAGTTATTCAAAAAATAATGGAGTGTGCTGAAATGAGTAAATTGACATTTGAAATTAGAGAACAAGAGGACGAGCAATTTTATAAGATATGGAATTTGTTTTATCAGTGGTTGAGGGGAAAAACTGGGAAATGAAAAATGTTTTACTCATGTTTTAACTGAAGGAGTTAAATGATAACCTAACTATGCTGTGAAATAGATTAACAACGATACAATGAAAAACTGATACATATATGAATTGAATACTTTAAAAAAATTTGTTTCAAAATGGACAAGGATAACAATGATTTTATGTATACTTGATAGAGGATCGGTGATATAATATATAACCCTAAGAATATATTAAAAAGATATCTTGTTTTTGATAAATAATTGCAATAAGGAAGTAATTAAAAATTTATATATATATATATATATATATATATATAGTGACTATTTAGAATATTTTGTTGAAAAATGAAGGAATAATATTTCTGTTTGAATATATGATGTATAAGGACAATAATGAACATAAGCATACTCGATAGTTGATTGGTGGAATTATGCATAATTGAAAACAATGATATACAAATATAAATGGTTGGTTAAAAAAAATCATATTGGGATTTGTGATTATACAAAGGTATACTGTTATCAAATAGATAATCAAGAAAGTAAGGGAATTAGGTTTACTGGAAAATAATAATACTAATTGTAATTGAACATATATTGTACAATGAAAGTGAGGTATTTAGTTATACTAGATGAAAAATGTCTCCAATGAACTTCTATCTGTCCTTTAAATACATTTTAGTTACATGACCCAGTTTATTGCATGTCCAACAAAACAGTCACTCTAATAACAAGGAGCATAGAAAACGAGAGTTGATTGGAGCTATTTTGGATTGTAAAAGGTGAGTGGACATAGTTTCATTTTTATCTCTCTGCTACAAGCCCTATCTAATGTTTTAATTATGCTGGCAACATGTTGCCAAGGATAAAACACATCACATCTTCCTACATTGAACAGCCATGAATTTTAATTAAATGCTAGTTGTTTCCTGTTCCATTTTAAGCATGTTTGCTATTCATTCTCATGTCATTTCTTAGATTCCACCGACCCACCCCCCCAAAAAAGCCTTAATCTATAAATTTGGGCAGTGACTTTGATTCAATAATTGAGGGTGCAACCAAGCTTAAGAAAACAGACATTTTGGGCTAGCATTCTTATCTTGAAAACACATCTAAGGTTTAAGGTTTAAGGTTTAATTTTATTTGTAGGCCGCCCAATCCCGAACGACTCCGGGCGGCTTACAGAAGAGAAAAGAAAGAAAATAAAAGAAAATAAAAATAAAATAAGACAAGTTAAAACAACACAAATACATTCATTTCAATCGGGGCTGGACCTCAACAATGAGGTCAACAGCCCCAGGCCTGCCGGAAAAGCCAGGTCTTGACAGCTTTTCTGAAGGCCATGAGAGTGGGTGAGGTCCGGATTTCTGGGGGTAATTCATTCCAAAGGGTCGGGGCAGCCACAGAGAAGGCACTCCTCCGGGGAGCCGCCAGCCGACATTGTCTGGCTGACGGCATCTGAAGGAGGCCAACCCTGTGGGATCTTACTGGTCGCTGGGAGGAGTGTGGTAGTAGGCGGTCTCGCAGCTATGCTGGTCCTAAGCCATGTAGGGCTTTAAAGGTAATAACCAACACCTTGAATTGCATCCGGAGACCAATGGGTAGCCAGTGCAGCTCGCAGAGGATAGGTGTAACATGGGTGTACCTAGGTACACTCAATATCGCTCGCGCGGCTGCATTCTGGACTAGTTGCAGTCTCCGAACGCTTTTCAAGGGTAGCCCCATGTAATTTTCTCTGAATGTGTTGCTGGATTAAATTTTGCAAAACAACAACAAAAACTGTAAGTTTGTGTTGATATGAGACTGGAATGAAGAAAAGCCAATTGTTCTGATACTACATTTTGTGCTGCAAGGAAAAGTATACATGTGGCCAGTGGTGATACCAGCTACGGGCAGTCAGTAAAACTGTACAGTAAAAGGCTTTGCCAATAAAGACCCTTATTTAGCTGTGAGGGAAAGGGAGAGCTTCTTCGCCTGGCGAGAGAGTTAAGTTGGGCTTTCAGTCTTCTGTGTATAGAAGCTAGTGAGGACATGTGGAAAATAAACATCCTGTGTTGGCACTACTTAAGTGTTTATCTTAATAAGCAACCATCTTGCTAAGTAACCTGGCCCTCGTAAGGGGGGGGGGAGTGGAGAAAGCTATAGAAAGGAATCCGAAATGTAACCTCTTCTGTTTAAGCAGCATCCCTGGAGAGGGAGGAAACGATCTATTGTACAGACAACACAATGAAGCCGCAAGCCACAACTCATCGGCTTGACTGATGCCGGAATGGACTATGCTGGAAAAAGTAATGGAGGCCTTACAATTGTTCTGTGGAATACTAAACCTGTGTGTGTGTGTGTGTGTGTGTGTGTGTGTGTGTGTGTGTGTGTGAGAGAGAGAGAGAGAGAGAGAGAGAGAGAGAGAGAGAGAGAGAGAATCAGTTGGGGTAGATGTACAGGTGGTCCTCGACTTACAGCGGTCTTTCGGGAAGTGTTCAAAGTTGCAAGGGTATTGAAAAATGTGACTTGTGGCCGTTTTTCACACCTATAGCCCCATGTAGCATCCCCATTGGTCATGCGATCAAAATTTAGATACTTGACAATTGACCCATATTAATTACCGTTGCAATGTCCCAGGGTCACATGATTCCCCGCTGTGACCTTCTGACAAACCAGGTCAATGGAGAAAACAGATTCGCTTAACAATCCTGCAACTAACTTCACCATCAGTGTTTTACGGGAATCAATCCATATAGGGATTTATTGAAAATCTGTATTTATTCATAACCACACGTGGACTATAATACCAGTGTTAGACTAACTAAAACAGGGGTGTCAAACTCAAGGGCCAGAGGGCCAGATGCAGCCCATGGAGTGTTTAGATCTGGCCGACAGGGCCAGCCTGGAAACAGCAAAGGACTGATCCAAGGCGCCTCTGCCAGTGAAAAGGCAGCTTTTCTAACAGTGAAAAGCTCTGTTTCCGCTAGCAGAGGTCTGCAGGAGGCCATCGCAGCTGAAAGCAGAGTGGGGGGGATGTGAGTTTCCCCGCCCCAGGCTCCATTTTCACTGGCAGAGGGCTGCAGGAGGCCATTGCAGCTGAAAATGGAGTGTGGGGGGGGCTATGTGTTCCCCCCCAGCTCCATTTTCACTGGCAGAGGGCTGCAAGAGGCCATCGCGGCTGAAAACGGAGTGTGGGAGGCTGTGTGTTCCCCCCCCCCGGCTCTATTTTCACTGGCAGAGGGCTGCAGGAGGCCATCGCGGCTGAAAACAGAGTGTGGGAGGCTGTGTGTTCCCCCCCCAGCTCCATTTTCACTGGCAGAGGGCTGCAGGAGGCCATCGCAGCTGAAAATGAGGCACAGCGGAAGGAAAGAAGGAAGGAAGGAAGGAAGGAAGGAAGGAAGGAAGGAAGGAAGGAAGGAAGGAAGGAAGGAGATTATACTGAGAGTGATGTAGGGTCTCAGGGAAGTTCTGCCTTAGCACATGGCCACCATCCCCCCCCCCGACACGACTCCCGTGTCATGTCCAGCATGGCCACCCCCACCCCAGGCCCTCCAAGGTCAATCAAACATAACCCTGATGCACCCCTCAATGAAATCGAGTTTGACACCCCTGTACTTAAGCAACACATCTCAGTCAGTGCCTTATCTACTACATTTTCAACCCATTGCAGCTTCCAAGTTATCTCCTAAGACAGTCCCATGCAAAGTGTGTAACATTAGTCTCATCACATGGTTATAAGAGGATACATCACTATCACAAGGTCTTCTTTGACAGAAAGGGTCACAATCGGCACATCAACCAAAGCCAAGCAAAAGCTGAATTGCTATTCAAGAAGGAGCTGTAAGTCCAGGAGAAACCCTCACATCAAAGATCAGTTTCTTTAAGGAGAGTTTGACCATGTAATCTTGGAAGCTGAATTATGAATATCAAAATGAATGTATACAAAATAAATCCCTGGGTACATTGATTGATTGGTTTAAATTTATTAGCCACCCAACTCCAACGGACTCTGTAAGTATATTACAGTTATGAAAGACCTTTGACAAATACGTTAACCTGACATAAACTGGTATTTTCAATACTCTTCATCTTCTTAACGTCTTGCTTTTGGATTTTGTTCAAATCCAAGCTACCTTTTGCAGGTTTTTGTTTCCAATTCTTTCATTCTTTTGGCGTTGTACTTTTTAAATTAACTTATTAATTAATTTAATCAATATGTGAGCTGTTTTAATTGTAGTCACTCAGCTAGATAGAATCACATAATAAATGCATTAAGAGAGAAAGAGAGGAGAAAGAGAAATCAGTAATATCAATATCAACTTTAGCAACCCAAGTCATGGAAACCTCAGCCACCATAAGAAACATCAATCAAAAACCAGGTTTAAAAACCATTCTTTCCTGGAGACTGTTGAAAGATCCATGATTTCCAAAAATGTTTAGTTCCAATAGAAGAGGATAGAAGGGAATGTCTTTGTTAGTCACTAGCAACGTGTGGGCTTTAAGGAGAGTGTTGTGCCAGATGGTAGAGGCACCTACAAATATTTGTCCTCTTACAGAACCCTCTTCGATTCATTAAAACTGTGGAAGAAACCCTAAAACTGGATTATCTATTTTCCCCAAAGAAAAAAGTCTTCCAAAGTCACCGTAATCCACAAAAATATATAAAACCCCAACCATGGGAATGACCCGTTTTTGACCACTTTGCATTAATTGCTGTCCCTTCTGATGTATATGGACCTACACATGAAACACACCCAATTTTAAGTGCCATCAAACACAGCCTACTTTTGATCTAAGAGTCTATATGTTGAAAACCTTCTCAAATTGCAAATAGAATAGCAAGTGGGAGACACTCATTGTGAGCGGTGATTCCCTGTTGCTATGTTATCATCATTAGATTATTTACTACCGCTAATTTAAAATCTCATGCTATTTTTTTTCCTGTAATTTTTGTGCAAATGCTGAATTGCAATAATTGAGCAATCATGATTAAAGAAAGAACGAGAGAGCTTGACTAGACTGAAATAAAACTACACTTGGTTGTATAAATAAAAATTACCCTTGAAGGACACCAAGTGGTGAAAATCTATTATGACTCTTAGACATATATGCAGGGGTGGGTTCCTGCCAGTTCTAACCTCTTCTATAGAGGAGGTTCCACAAATCTACTGTGCCGTTTAGAACCGGTTCCAGCTCCCTCCCCCCGCCCGTCCGCACATCATCAAGATGAAGAGCGAGAGGAGGAATTCTGGGAGTTGAAGTCCACAAGTCTTAAAGCTGTCAAGTTTGAACACCCCTGGGGTTTTTTTTTCTAAAGGGTTAGGGGTGCAAGGGTCTTGTAACTTGACAGCTTTAAGACTTGCGTGCTTCAATGCCAGAGTTCCTCAGCCAACATGACTGGAGGAGGAATTCTGGGAGTTGAAGTCAACAAGTCTTAAAGGTGTCAAGTTTGAACACCCCTGGGGTTTTTTTTTCTAAAGGGTTAGGGGTGCGAGGGTCTTGTAACTTGACAGCTTTAAGACTTGTGTGCTTCAAATGCCAGAGTTTCTGCCCCAAACTTTTTGTTGCTAAGCAAGAGCGTCGTTAAGTGATTTTCACCACATTTTATGCTGCCCACGCCCACCCAGTCACATGGCTGATAAGCCACTCCCACAAAGCAGGCCACACCTACAGAAGAGGTTCTAAAAAAAATTGAAACCCACCACTGCATATGTGTGTGTGTGTGTGTGTGTGTGTATGTATGTGTATATATATAAAATTTATTTAAATCAAATCAAACCAAATGATAGTTATACAACTGAATACAAGACAGAATTGCCTAATTCAACACAGGTCCTTTTAACATCGCTGACAATTTTGTCAATAAAAATAGGCCACTTTTGCAATCATGGCTGCATCAGGACCATAAAAAAGTGTTCTTTGAGAGGTAGAATACCCAAAGCCAGACAAATTGTTCTGGAATGTGAAGTAGAAAATGTACAAAGTGTCTCTTTCCTAATGATGGAATATAAAAATATCTGTCAGTTTTATTTTCTTCCTTAGCCCTTAAAATCTGCTGCTTGGATAATCAGATCTTGATCAGAAAAAGACTAGAGTCTAGACTAATGATTTTCAACCTGGGCCATTATGTTGTTTTAGGGGGTCCACAAAGGCTTGGAAATATATTATGATTTCAATCTTGAGTTAAATCTGGGAGGGTCCATCACTATAGTCCATGGCCACAAAAGGTATTTAAAGGAGGTCCATGGTGAAGAAAAGGCTATAAACCACTGGACTAGACCAATGTCAACATCATATATGGAGAATTGGACATAAGCATAAATCTCATCTTTCTCATTTTTTTTTCATTTCTCATCTTTGAACCTCAAAAAAGAGAGAAGCATAGCTAAGGATGAAGGATGTTTAAATAACCATAATAATTAAAACTGGAGGTATAATGATGTTGATATGGTAAATATTCGAGTTAAGATATTTGAATTAATAGGAGCCAACGGAAGAGAAGCACCAAAACATGTTGTAACCAGTTGATATACTTCTTATTTTTTCATAATAGACACCTGTGTTTTGTTTTGTTTTCCTGATTGTCGTTTTTGTCTTTTTTTGTATTATCTGTAATTGATTGATATATTAAGAAAGATGTTGTACCCGTTTTAAACTAAAACTAAAAAACATTTAATAAAAAAAAAAGAGAGAGAGAAGTGAGAATGTTAAAAAAGCAGAGAATATATGAAGCTATATATGGATACGGGGAAGCAAATATGATTTGCAAAGATAGAAAGGTATGGAGATGTTAAGTGAAAGGTGGAAGTAAATAGTTTTACCTATAGTGCCTTTTCTTTTTTTTTAATTAAATTTCTCATATATACATTCACAATTATATGATCTCATAACTGTTATTAATAATATGTATTTGTAACAATTTTTCTCCCCTACAGTTGACAATATACTTGAAATTGCTTTCTTACCATCCCATAAACCCATCTTATTTTACAACAATCCTACTTCTTCTTCCTTCCTTCCCTCCTTCCTTCCCTCCTTTCTTCTCTCCTTCCCTCCTTCCTTCCCTCCTTCCTTCCCTCCCTCCTTCCTCCTTCCCTCCCTCCTTTCTTCTCTCTTTCTCTCCTTCCCTCCTTCCTTCCCTCCTTCCTTCTCTCCTTCCTTCCCTCCTTTCTTCTCTCCTTCTCGCCTTCCTTTCCTCCTTCCTTCCCTCCTTCCTTTCCCCCTTCCTTCTCTCCTTCATTCCCTCCTTCCTTCCCTCCTTTCCTCTCTCCTTCTCTTTCCTTCCCTCCTTCCTTCCCTCCTTTCTTCTCTCCTTCTCTCCTTCCTTCCCTCCTTCCTTCCCTCCTTGCTTCCCTCCCTCCTTCCTTCCCCCCTTTCTTCTCTTTCTTCTCTCCTTCCTTCCTTCCTCCTCTCCTTTCTCTTATAGTGCCTTTTCTTATCTCCTACATTTAAATTATTTGGCTTACTGCTTCTCACTCTTTTTTATGCTTTGTGTAAAGAGAATAGTGCCATTGCTATGGAAGCACTTAGCATCTGTCTGATCTTCACGTCGGGTTGTTGCCCGCTAACTGAAAGGCTGTGAGCTATTATATTAAAGCCTCTTTTTCTTCCCCCAAAAATATACTATGAACAATTCGCCCTGGCTGCTCTATTCTAAGGTACAAGAGAAAGAGAAACTTGACTAAGATTGTCTAGTGCAGGAGTAGTCAACCTTTTTATACCTACCGCCCACTTTTGTATCTCTGTTAGTAGTAAAATTTTCTAACCGCCCACCGGTTCCACAGTAATGGTGATTTATAAAATAGGGAAGTAACTTTACTTTATAAAATTTATAAAGCAGAGCTACAGCAAACTCATGAAAACTGGAACGCCCACTAGTGGGCAGTAGGGATCAGGTTGACTACCACTGGTAGTGCTGTGAGGGCCGGATTTAGATGAAAAGAGGCCCTAGGCTATCCACTTTCACCTCCCATTTTTAAGTTTGTAAATTACATGAGAGACAATAAAATACATCATTACTGTGATATATATCAATATATATCAATATATATAGCTAGCCTCCCGACGGAGGGCGGCTCTGCTCTGCGGCAAAGGCAGCGAGGCCAGCCGCCTCCCCTGCTGCGCTCAGCTGCCCGGCTCGGCCCCCTCGCCCTCACCTGCCTGGCCGCTGGTGGGCTCCACGTCGACAGGGTGGCTACTGGGAGCGGCCGCGCCTCTCGCCCGACCGCCGGTGCCGGGAACGTGGGCGGGCTCCCCAACTGCCGTGGCGCTGGAACGATCTTAACCAATACATTTTTATGTTTGTTTATTAGCCATATGCGTAGAATTTCTCCTTATTTTCGGTTCAGTGTTTTAGTGTTCACTGTTTTTAGAATAGTGTAATTTTAATTTTGCTAACAATTTGAATGTAGGCCCCTCTTGATCTTGAGGCCCTAGGCTGAACCCTAGTTAGCCTATAGGAAAATCAGGCCCTGAGTGCTGTGATGGCAAACCTATGGCATGCGTTCCAGAGGTGGCACGCAGCGCCCTCTCTGATGGCAAATGAGCCGTCTCTCCAGTTCAGCTCCACCGTGCAAGCATCCCACCGGCCAGCTGGTCTTCAGGTCTCTGCCACACATGCGTGGGAGGCAGAGCATGGGCAGGGGCCTGCGTGTGCATGCGCTGGGGGTGGGGCAGTGGGGGGGCGCATGCAGGGGCAGGGCGCATGGGGTGGACATTGCATTTTGGGGATTTGGGCACTCAGGCACTTTGGGCATTCGGTCCGGAAAAAGTTAGCCCTCATTGATCTAGTGAGTATAAATTTTGCTTGATTCTCTCTAGCATAAACATAGCCTGAAAAATGACATACCGTAACTGGCTGGGGGAAAAAAACTTGAAAAAAATGTTAGGTAGAATAAAAAGTGCAAATGTTTAACCAGTGGTGGGTTTCAATTTTTTTTAGAACCTCTTCTGTAGGTGTGGCCTGCTTTGTGGGAGTGGCTTGCCAGCCATGTGACTGGGTGGGAGTTGCTTGCCAGCCATGTGACCTAAGTGGGAGTGGCTTGGCAGTCATGTGACTGGGTGGGCGTGACAAACTTGTAAAATGTGGTGAAACTCACTTAACAGCGCTTTTGCTTAGCAACCCAAATGTTGGCTCAGAAACTCTGGCATTTGAAGCACGCAAGTCTTAAAGCTGTCAAGTTACAAGACCCTTGCATCTCTAACCCTTTAGAAAAAAACCTCCAGGGATGTTCAAACTTGACAGTTTTAAGACTTTAAGGTTTAGATAGGACTCTTAGAGGTGGGCGGGGCGATTGGTGAGCCAGCCAATCAGTGAGCAGTGGGCGGGGCATGCGTGGTGCCGACGGGCGGTGGGAGGGAGCTGGAACCGGTTCTAAACGGCACGGTAGATTTATGGAACCTCTTCTGTAGAAGAGTTTAGAACTGGCAGGAACCCAACCCTGTGTTTAACTCTTCTTTTTACATCTTAGCACTGTTCAATTCTAGCATTTACTACTGTTGTGTTGAGTCACTTCTGATTCTTGGTGAGTTTATAGGCAAGTGCTCTCCATGCTACCCTGTCAAACACAGCTTCTTTCCATTGTTGGATTTCAACTTTGTGTCAGATTTGATGTTATCAAGCCAGCATGTTTTTTTTTGGCTTGCCCCTTCTTCTTGTTCCGGTAATCATTCCTAGCACCATTGACATCTCGAATGGATTTGCATTCATGACATGGCCAAAGTAAAGACGACATAATTTTATGATTTTAGCTACTAATGATGTGCCCGGTTTTATACGATTTGACACCTCTGTTAGCTAGTCAGGCTGCCATGGTACACACAATAATTTGCACCAGCACCACAGTTGTCAATTCTTCAGCTATTTGTAGTGTCTAGCTCTCATACACATACATCCGGTGGTGGGATTCCAAATCTTTTCCTACCAGTTCTATGAAAGCGCACTTCGTGTACGCACATAGCACTCAAAGACCGCCCTCGGTGTCAGTGCTGGTGAGCTGAGCTGTGTTTTAGCTCAGCTGATGTGCAGCAATTTCCTCTGCCACGTGAATCAGCTGAGCTAAAAAAAAAAACCAAGGGAATATAGGATAGGGAATGATGGTGGTGGGAGGGCGGGGCCAGTGGTGGGTTTCAAAAATTGTTCGAACCTACTCTGTGGGTGTGGCCTCCTTTGTGGGAGTGGCTTGCCGCCCATGTGACCGGATGGGAGTGGGAAGATGCTGACGACACTTGTCAGAACCACCTTAAATTACCTCACACACAGCACTGGCATGCATAAGAATATGATGTAAACTTGTTTTTTAAAAGGCATCTTTGGTTTGCGTTAAAACAACTTCAACACGCACAATGTTCTGATTGCACCACAAACGCAGTAGTCATCCTTACCTTTCACAGAGGCACAGAGTTTTATAAATATGAGCATGATAGTGTAGAATAATCATATCCAAGGACCAGTGGTGGGTTTCAAAATTTTTTGGAACCTCTTCTATAGGTGTGGCCTGCTTTCCGGGTCCACTGGTAGAACCTCTTCTAACCGGTTCGGTAGATTTGATGAACCAGTTCTACCGAATAGGTGCAAACTGGTAGGAACCCACCTCTGGGTGTGGCCAGCCACAGGTGGTATTTGCCGGTTCTCCAAACTATTCAAAATTCCCACTACCTGTTCACCCAAACCCGTCCAAACCGGCTGAATGCCACCTCTGCATACATCACTAAAGGAAAAACTATTGCTCTAACTAGTCTGCTTTTTATATTTATGTCAATATCTCTGCTTTTCCAGATCTTATTCATGTTTAACCATTGCAGTGTAGCTAAGGTTATCCTGTGTTTGATTTCAAGAGTAGAACACTTATTCTAGAACACTGTATCTGTATTTCTTAAATTTTTATTCCATTCTTTTCCAATAAGCTCTCGTGGATCATCTTCTCTCTCCCTATCTCCACGTCACTCTCATAATACATTGTGAAGTAGGTCACGCTGAGAGATTATGATTAGCCCTATTTCACTAAGTGAGCATCATGCCGAATTTCTGTCCCAGCCCTGCTGCTGATTATTTCATATACCAGCTTTCCCTAACCTATTCTCCTCCTTCCTATGTATTGGGCTGCGAGAGGTGGGAATTATATTCCCAGAACATCTGGCAAATGCCAAATTGGGGAGAGAGACGTCTTCTTTGAAGCTGAATAGGGCTCTAAAACTCAAATCTGCATAGTTCGCAATAACTAATTAGACATAATTCCAAAGAGTGTGATAAATCTGAGAGACAATCTATAGTTCTAATTAATTATGGCAATAGCTCTCCTTTCCTTTGTATAAAAATGTATTAATTATTGATTATAATCCGCTATCAAAAAAACAATGTGTGTGTTTTTTAAAGTATTTATTTATCTACTTTGATGTTAAGCAAATAAATTGGAAATGTGTACTTCGCTTTACAGGTTAGGAGCTTATTCAATCTATATAGCAATGTTTCTCAACCTTGGCTATTTTAAGTCCTGTGGACTTCAACTCCCAAAATTCCCCAGCCAGCATAGCTGGCTGGGGAATTCTGGGAGTTGAAGTCCATAGGACTTAAAGTCACCAAGGTTGAGAAACACTGCTATATACAGTCTGAACATCATCAGTTTGGGTTCCATACTGACAGCCTAGAATTTACCAGTCTAGATCACGGGTGTCAAACCCGATCACATCATGTGATGTATTGTGACATATTGTGATGTTTTTTTGCCTTTGCAGAGCCGGGATGGGCGTGGCCTGTGCGTGACACATCCTGCCCACGGATTGCCAGTTTGACAGTCCTGGTCTAGATCAGTGTTTCTCAACCTTGAAAACTTTAAGACGTGTGGACTTCAGTTCCCAGAATTCCTCCTCCAGCCATGTCTTAAAGTTGCCAAGTTTGAGAAATATAGATCTAGAGAAATCAATGGGATAGTGAAAATAAGCTTTTTCCAAACTGAGGATAGTACACCTTTCAGTGTGGACAGGCGCATAACCCTGTCCTGAAAAGGAGGGAAACACGTACTTAATTTCATGCCCCCATTCCATTTAAAGGACCTTCTCGGGCAACTGAATCTCAGAAGGTACTGTTGGAAGAAATGTCCTTCTGGGTTCAATTCCAAGTGGGGGAAAAGACACTGGAAACATGGAGGCTGCTTGGAAAGACAGTTTAATGGTGAACATGGTCATATGGCTTGAGCTCCCGAATAGAAAAGGGGGATCACTTGCTTCCAGATGATGGGTGAAGAAGAAAAAGAGAGAGAGAAGGGGCTTGCTGACAATTCCTGAGTTTTTATACTCTCTGTTCGGCCCCACCTCTCTGTTTCCTGTTCCGGTGTAAGAAATGTATTCTGATTGGTTGTCAGACTCCCATGGGGGCCATTCAGGAGCAACTTTCTAGGCTGTGTTTTGAGTCGAGTCCAGTGTTTGGTTGAGCATTGCTTCTTCCCAGGTGCCCTGGGGTAAGATGGGTAAAAGGCTAATACTATCATGTCTTAATCCCATCACCCTGGAGCTGAAGGGAGGAGATCTTTGTTATGTAGTATAGACTGGTCCAGGCATTTTAATGGTCCATTGACAAAGGTGGGGGCTATTAAGAGTGAGTCTTTTTCTTGCCTAAAAACTTGTTTTTCCATTTCTTATCCAGGGAAATATAATATTCTGCCTTTTCAATATTTCCTAGGATATTCCATTCTTCTAGGAGAGGAGTGGGTGCTAACCTGGAAGAGATATGAAGCAGGAATTAGAGTGGGACAAAACACCACCTGCAGAATCTGCAGAGCTTCACCATGATCATTTTGTAGCGGGAAATAACTTGGCCCGAGCCACTAAATAATTGATAATTTGGGGATCAGAAAACTCCAGAACTGCTTTCTGACTGCATTATACCATTGTTGTGGAAAAAAGAATAAATGGAGTTGTATTTCATTAGATAGATCCTTATTTAAGTCATTCTTTAGACCCATATCTTATTTGTTTATGTGAATTGTTCGTTCTAGGTAAAACCTAAGTATTTCTACCTCCTGTTACTTTAAAAATGTGAGGCTTTGCAAGGCTTCACTAGGCTACCCACAACTACAAAACCTTACACTGTACAACTCGGAATCCCAATTCCATTGCCATTGTGACTCTAACTATCACAAAAAGCAAAAAAAAAATTGCTTACCAACACTGAAAACAGTTGCAGGCATGCTTAGAGCTAATTATGCAAATCTCCCCTTTAGAAACCAGCCCAGGAGAGGAAATGCATTGCTCATGGTCACAGAAGCCAACTGTTTTTAATGGAAAGGATCCCTATTAAGTCTCGATATTGAGGCCCTGAACTCGCTTAATGCCTGGCAAATTACAGTCTAATTTCAAGTAGTGTAAATCATGTAGTTTTAGAATTGCCATTATCTCAGACGCCAGGGGAAATATCCTCCACAATGAATTGTGGGTGTTTCGTTCTCCAGCAAGGCGTACATCTATTATGTGATGAGCAAAGAAAGTCTCAATTGAACTGCCTAATAAATAGAGTATTAGTGCTGAGCAGAGCGCAGTGATTTATTATATGGTTAGTCCTCATGATAATACAAAATGCAGTAATAATTCAGAAGCAAGTGACTCCATGGGAAAGGGTGTTTTCTGTCCTACAGTGGCTTTGGGTCTGGCCTCAGCCTCTGTGCTTGTTGCAGTAGAAAACAGTGCTTTTTTTCATTTCTTCTTCCAATCAGTGTAGAAGCGGATGGGTATGTGTCACTGGAGCAAAATCAAGGTGTCATTCATTTCCATGAGATCTGTCTGATAGCTATTGATTAAAATAAATCTGCAAAGCAAAATGACTGTGTGTGTGTATCATTGCAGCTCCAAAAGGGTGTGTGTTTTGAATGGATTAAGGTAAAGGTTCCCCTCGCACATATGTGCTAGTTGTTCCCGGGGGCGGTGCTCATCTCTGTTTCAAAACCGAAGAGCCAGCGTTGTCCAAAGACATCTCCGTGGTCATGTGGCCGGTATGACTAAAGGCCAAAAGCGCACAGAACGCTGTGACCTTCCCACCAAAGGTGGTTCCTATTTTTTCTACTTGCATTTTTACATGCTTTCGAACTGCTAGATTGGCAGAAGCTAGGACAAGTAATGGGAGCTCACTCAGTTACCCGGCGCTAGGGATTTGAACTGCTGATCTGCTGACCTTTCTGATCAACAAGCTCAGCATCTTAGCCACTGAACCACCATTTCCCTATTTGAATGGATTACCCTCAAGGTAATACTGAGCCAGACTATGGACTATTTCGAACACATTTCAGCATATGGTTGTATTGGATAATGTATCCTGGATAATTCATACATTGTACGTCACCACAACGTTTGACCCCATCCAATTGTAGTTTATTCAACTGTAGTTTAAAAAAAGTAGTTTAGTATATGTTCTGACCCCCCTCCATACGGTGAGTCACTCCGACACAAGATTACTGCTAGACAATTTATTCACAGTAAATTAACACACCGACAAGACTTTGGCAGCAACCCAGACTTCCACAAATGAGAAATACACACCAGAGCTTCTCCAGCTTTAGTATAATAGTTGAGTCCTGCAAAAAGCCTCCTCCCAAAGTCTCTTCTTATATACTCTCTTGGGAGGAGCCTAATCACAACCACCCAATTATCTTCTATATCTCCGTAGTTGGCTGCCAGCGCTTATCTGCCCGTCTTTGCCTGGCGTCCGGGACCAACTCCCTTAGCCCCTCCCCACTGCTCCAGGGCCTGACGTCAGGGACCAACTTCCTTTGGCTTTCACCGCTGCTCCATGCCTCAGGCGCCTCCTGGTGGCCAACCAGCCTCTCTGGTCCCTGCTCGGAATCTGAACCCTGTCCAGGGTCCTCCACATCTTCCAGAGCCGACTCATAGGGTCCCTCGCTATTGGACTCTGTTTGCAGCTCCAACGGCTCCTGCTGGGGCACAACAGTACAACATGTGAATTAAGTCTATGCGAGGAATTTAATCTTTCCTGCTGTAGTCCTGAGGGAAATCCCTCCAGACGCCAACAGGGAATTTCATTTATTTAACTACAGTTTCAGTGGGATTTCCTAGTGGGAAATGTACATGTTAATTAAGATCATCAGGCAAATGATGCTTTGTTTACTTTGCGTCTAAGCACTTATGTTCCAATACAATGAAGCTCAAGAACACACCGTAGGGTGTTTTTAATTATAAGTCTTGACTTAACAGAGGATGAAGCTGGCAACGTTTGACTGTAGACAGATTCATCAATATTTTCAGAATCCTGGACAGTTACTGTATAGAAATACAGGTAGTACAACAATTCGTTTAGTGTAGTGGTGGGTTTCAAAAATTGTTCAAACCTACTCTGTGGGTGTGGCCTCCTTTGTGGGAGTGGCTTGCCACCTATGTGACCTGATGGGAGTGGCTTGCCACCCATGTGACCGGATATGAAGATGCCGACGACACTTGTCAGAACCACCTTAAATTACCTCACACACAGCACTGGCATGCATAAGAATATGATGTAAACTTGTTTTTTAAAAGGCATCTTTGGTTTGCGTTAAAACAACTTCAACACACGCAATGTTCTGATTGCACCACAAACGCAGTAGTCATCCTTACCTTTCACAGAGGCACTGAGTTTTATAAATATGAGCATGATAGTGTAGAATAATCATATCCAAGGACCAGTGGTGGGTTTCAAAAAATTTTGGAACCTCTTCTGTAGGTGTGGCCTGCTTTCCGGGTCCACTGTTGGAACCTCTTCTAACTGGTTCGGTAGATTTGACGAACCAGTTCTACCGAATAGGTGCGAACTGGTAGGAACCCATCTCTGGTTTAGCGACTATTGAAAGTTACAATGGCACTGAAAAAAAATGACTTGTGACCATTTTTCAGACTTACGACCATTGCAGCATCCCCATGGGCACATGATTAAAATTCAAATGCTTAGCAACTGGTTAATATTTAGGATGCTTGCAATGTCCCGGGGATTGACAAGCAAAGTCAATGGGGAAGTCAGATTCACTTAACGACCATGTTACTAACTTAAGAAATGCAATGATTCACTTAACTGTGACAAGAAAAGTCGTAAAATGGGGTAAAACTCTCTTGACAAATGTTTCATGTAGAAATATACATTTTGGGCTCAACGGTGGTCATAGGGGGTCCTTGGTGCTCTCTGAGCTTGGTTGTTTTCTTGCAGATGTTTCATTACCCAGACTAGGTATCATCATCAGACTGGCACTGATGATGTTAGCTAGTTTGGTATTGAAATGTCTGTAAGAAAATAACCAAGTTCAGAGAGTGCCAGAGGCGCCTCATTTCAACCCTGAGCTACAAATATTATCCAAAGTGATTTCAGATGTTGTTCTCCATCTCATTCAACTGTGCGAAACTTTTTCAGAATCTGATCCCTAGTGAACTACTTGGCTGTAACCACCAATCATTTTCTTTACTGACTGTGCCCCAATCATCCACCAATATATTTTGCAAATGAAGGTTCTGCTTGAAGTTGATTCTTCGCTCTTCTTCTTCTTTTAAAGAAAGAAACCTTTGGAAAATAAAATTAGGTAGACCTATGTGGTTTGCATATTGTTTTCCTTCTCCCACTTCTCAACGTCATTTTTTGGGGAGTCGATAAGTAAGTGTATCTCTTTTGGCATGGCACCACATGGTTAGTTTCTTTCAGGAGTGGGCTGCTGGGGGTTCGCACGGGTTCGGGCGATCGTCTAGCTAGGATTCTGCCCAGTTTGGCGAATCCACCAATGCCACCTGTGGCTCGCCACGCACAAGACTCAATCATCAATGATGTTTAAACAGTACCAGCCTCTGAGTCCATTTGAAGAACAGGTGCTTTCCCCAAGCATTGTGACAGGATAATATGCGCACTTTTTTTTAATGTGTAGGATAAGTTGTCTCCCGTGAAGTTTTACTATTTTCTGTGATATTTTGATGTTTGCAACTCTCTGTTGCCCTCCAGAGTTGCATGGTAAATAGGCAACTATAGAAATCAAACTAAGAAATAAATAAAACAAATGAAAAAATTAAGCAACTAATCCCAAATGAAAGTCCCTTTCAGATTATGCTAAATCCTGCAACACCTAGTTCAGAAATATAAGAAAAATATTTAGGAAAAAAGGGCATATAAACCATGCAGAAATCATACTTCTTTTGGACCATTTCTGACTTTATGGCATTCTGATTCAACCCTGTCTCAATAGCACAGTGGTTCCCAAACTTGGCAACTTTAAGACTTGTGGAGTTGAAGTCCACAAGTCTTAAAGTTGCCAAGTTTGGGAACCACTGCAATAGCACATTGCTTGCTCACTTAAGTCCCCAATAGTAAAAAAAAAAAGAGGCAAACTGTATTTTTACAAAAATGCCCCATATACAATCTTCTATGGTTGTATGTCTATATGTTCCAGGATAACTCTAGAATGCCTCAAGCAATTCCAACCAAACTTGGTATGCCCTCTGGAAACAAATAATGGGGGTTAAGACACCCCTGGTGTGTGTGTGTGTGTGTGTGTGTGTGTGTGTGTGTATTCCAGCATAACTCTGGAACACCTGGCCCGTTAAACAGAGAGCGAGTGCGGCGTCCTAGAGCGGCAATTGATTGTGATGTCAGTTCCTTCGCAGCTTCCCCTGGAAAGCCAGCTGTGACGTTCGCCCTCCAGTGGACCAATGGGGAAGTGCCTGATGGATTTGGGGCAAAGTGCCAGGATTGTAGACAGGGCAGGAAAGAGGAGCGTATGCGAGGGGGAAAGGGAGAGGGCAGGGATGGTGGACATTGGAGTAGGGGGAAGAAAAGCCCCTCTCAATGACTCCCTGTCAGACAAAGGCTTCGATGTCTATAAATACCTGGGCCACACCAGGTTATCAGCTAGTTTCCTATAAAAATCTCTCTTTGCTATTTACACCTCACAGATTTCAGAAATATATTATAGTTGTGGTTACTTTAGCATGCTTTCATTCCTTACATCCCATCTGCCCAGAAAACTCTGTCTCGCCCATTTTTAATAGCTTTATTTGTGTCCTTAAGAATGCAGGTTGATGGGGGGGGCATCAAAGAGCTGAGCTCATTATTGCTCAACAAAAGTATCATTTGGTTCAATGATGAGCTTTATCCACCCTATGTGGTTTGTGCACAGCATACTATTCTGGAAAGAATGACAGCTGAACTCTTCAAAATGTAGATTATAATTAAAATGGGAGCTACTGTGAGGGCTTTAAAAAGTCGCCACAAGCCTCAGTAATTGGATAGATGGAACTCAAATTGGAAAGCATGGCCGTCATTATAAAAAAAAAGTATTTCAATCATACATATTTATTCCATGATGATTGCCATATTGATTGCCACACAGGAAAGACAGCAGGGCATTTAAAAGACAACTGAGAATGGTAGATGATATTGAAGAAGTCTTTAATCCTGTTCAGAGACTTGATTCTTTATATAAGTTTCCCTATTTCACCTTTTTTCTAATCCTTCTGCGCAGAAGAGATTTTACAGTCCTCAAAGCATTAATCCATCTAAGAACGTGGTCTATTTTCCAATGTTTTAGCACAAAATTTAATATGTGCATGAAGCTTTCATCTTCCATTCCTAAGAGTGGGATGATTGAGTCTGAGGCACACACAGAGATTTGTGAATAAATGTCTACTTGAAGAAAGTAGAAGGTCTGTTGTACACTCCATAAATTTCTA
Organism: Thamnophis elegans; assembly: GCF_009769535.1. Lineage (NCBI taxonomy): Eukaryota > Metazoa > Chordata > Lepidosauria > Squamata > Natricidae > Thamnophis > Thamnophis elegans. The sequence goes on along the minus strand of NC_045549.1, from coordinate 14,882,198 downwards.
AATGTGTCGTTTACTTCAATGACCCACAAAGGATGCATTAGATAGCAACAATAATAGTGCTTAGACTCATATCTTGCTCCATAGTGCTTTACAGCACTGTCTGAGTGGTTTACAGCATATTGCCCCCAACAATCCGAACCCTAATTTTTCTGACTTTGGAAGAATGAAAGGCTGAGTCAACCTTGAGCTGATCAGGATTGAACTACAAAATGGGCAGAGTTGGTCTGCAGTACCACATTTTAACCACTGTGCGATCAGATCAGAAAAACGGCCTAAAATGGTCAGCAATTCGATAAAACAAATGGTTCACCTTAACACTTCAGTTGGAGCAGAGGTGGGTTTCTACTGGTTCATACCAGTTCAGGCAAACCGGTAGTGGTAATTTGGCTTGGGTCACAGAAGTGGCAGCAACCCAGGCTGGCTATGCCTCCGAACCTGTTCCCCGGTCTCTTCTGCCATTGCTGGCATGTTTCTGCACACAGTCAAGTGCGCATGCGCGAGCAATGCATCAGCAATGTTCGACGCTCATGCAAGAAGCAAACTGGTACCAACTGGTACAGGAACCCAACCCTTAGTTGGAGGTATCAAGAAGTACAAAATGTGGCATTTAATTCTATCCATTGTGGAAATTTCCTCTGTGCATTCTGGGGTGGAAAAAGGAGAAAAACAATTTTCCTATATAACCAGATACAGCAAGAAGTATGAGCAATGCTCTCCATCAGTAATGGTATCCTCTTATCTTCACTACCAGTTTGGCAGTGGGAGCACATAGGGCACATCTGGACATGCATGTGCATGCACAGCTCAATAATAACATCTGGGTGGGTGGGCAGAGCCGCCACCATTATCTATTTTCCCGAACCAATGCGAACCAGCAGAATACCACCTCTGGCCTCCATGCTCGTAAATTTCATTTCATTCATTTCATTTATTATATTTATATGCTGCCCTTTTCCCCCGAAGGGGACTCAGGGCGGCTAACAAATCAAATCAGGGAAGGGGGGGGGGGGTACAGACAAAAAATAAAAACGATACATAACAATACATAATTTAAAAACACACAACAGTCATACCATTCAAGACGGGGGCAACAGCTCTTTAGCCCCAGGCCTGTCGGAACAGCCAGGTTTTAAAGGCTTTGCGGAAGGTCTGGAGGGTGGTGAGGGTTCGAATCTCCATGGGGAGTTCGTTCCAAAGGGTCGGAGCAGCCACACAGAAGGCTCTCCTCCGGGTAGTCGCCAGTCGACACTGGCCGGCGGATGGAATTCGGAGGAGGCCTAATCTGTGGGATCTAATCGGTCTAGTGGAGGTGATTGGCAGCAGACGGTCTCTCAAGTACATCCAAACCATGAGATTGTTTCTCGCTTTGTTAATAGGGAAAAGTCTATTCAGAGGATCTTCATCATATAAATCTATGAACTGGATCATGGAATACATGAACGTTTTCTTTTTCTCCAAAGGAAAAAAGAAAGCTGAGATTGTTTTGACAGGTTGACTTAATTTTTGCCAGGAATCAAAAGTAGAGAACGTTCTCTTCCTACTGATGAACCTGAACACAATGGTACTTTTACACAATAGCAACAAACAGTACACCGACCTCAACAGTTTCCAGTTCTGTTTTCCAGCCAGGGTTGAGCAGCTCATTGAGTTGATGATTCAGAGTCTGAAATTACAGCCAAGCTATTTTGACCCTTTTCTCCTGCACTTGAACATTTTTGAAAGATGAAGAACCCAATTAAAGCAAGGCTGAAAGGACTGAACTTAAAAAAAAAAAAACATTTGTTGGTAGTAATAACAATTTAGAAAACAATAATTAAGATGAGTAACGTTTTCCTCCTTCTATCACAAATATTGATTTTTAGGGTCTATGAGTTAGGCAAAATCCAGTCCTGTTGGTTGATTTAATTCAAGCGTTCTTCAGTTTAGGATTTCAGTTGACACAATTTGATTTCAGTTCAGATTCCAAGCCATTTAGGTAAAAGATGTTTCTAGAAACCCACGTGGTTCAGTTCCAAGCTGGGAGAAAGACGCTGGAAGCAACATGGAGGCTGATTGGAAAGAAAGCTTTACTGATGAAGCAGAGCCACCAAGGTTTGTGGTTATGGTGCAGCTGACAAAATGGTTGGATGAGTGGATGGATCTTTATAGGCTCCTGTGACTCTGAAGTTTGAACTCTTCTGACATGTGTGTGTGTGTGTGTGTGTGTGTGCAATGAAGGGGCTTGTGTTCTGGAAGGGTGTTGGGCAATTCCTATTGTGGCCAATGGCTTTCGTCCTGTGTTGGATCTTGGGTGAGGGGCTGCTTTCTAATCCTACCATTCTGCCTTGGTTAGCTGTCAAACTTTGCTGCCAGGAGTTTTGAAATATCTTGTCTTGAATGGATCACCAAATCTGCATTTCTAAAAGCTGGCCTCCTCAGTTTCTGCTTGGGGGCAAGGAGACTGGTACTGGTTTCTGCCTCCCTTAAGATTTTTTTTCCCCATTTCTTCTTTAGGGGAAATATTCTATCCTGCCTTTTTTAATATTTCCCAAAATATTTCATTCTTCTGGAGGTGGGGGACGCTTCCCACACCCTGGAATTAATTTAATTTTTTGAGTCAAATTTGAGGCATCCCATTTGATTCTCATTTTGAATCAGTGTATTGATCTGACTTGGAAATTTCATCCCATTGCCTTCATTGAATCTCTGAATCAAATATTCCTACAACAGACCTTTGGAGACCTTTATTCTTTACTCCTATGTGAATCTACCTATAAAATTAAGTCGGTGTGCTTTTTTGCATGTCCTCACCTGCAAACCAGTATCCATACAAACCAGAACCTTTGGATGGCTATGTCCATTTTATAGAATCAATCATTTCATGTAGTTCTGGACTGATTTTGCTGTTTTTATGTTGATTCAAATGGGGACTATTTCAAAAATCTTTATTTTATTGTTTTGTAATGTTTGCTCACCTGAAATGGCTTTATTTATTAAGCAAAGCTGCAGAATAATTATTTTTAATTGGGGAAAAAATCCTTTTTAAATTTTTGCTTAGTGAACTGTTGAAAGAAATGTCCTTCTGGGTTCAGCTCCAAGTGGGGAAGAAGACACTGGAGACATGGAGGCTGCTTGGAAAGATGGTTTATTGTTGGACAGGGCCACATGGCTTGAGCCCTGAACAAAAAAGGTGATCACATGCTTCAATGTTGGTGAAGAAGAAGAGAAGGGCTGAGGGAGGGGCTTGCTAGGCTTTTTATACCCTGTTTAGTCCCACCTCTCTGTTTCCTGTTCCTGTGTAAGAAATGTATTCTGATTGGTTGTCAGACTCCCATGGTGCCATGCAGGTGGCTACTCTCTAGGCTGTTTTGAATCCAGGTATAGATGAGTTCTCAGATGCCATGTGGAGAGTTGTGTAATATCCCTTCCCCCTGCAGCTGCAGTGGAGATGTCTTTATTATGTAAAGTGGACTAGCCTGGCCTTCTCAATGGCCTATTGACAAAGTGTGGATGGGCAGGAAGCTACAGGCAACTATTCTGTCTTTTAAAGCATGTTTCTTTCTTTTCACATCCAGAGAAATATTCTGCCTTTTCAATATTTCCTAGCATATTTCATTTTTCTGGGAGAGGGCTGGATGATAACTTCCCACAGAACAAGAGAGCTATCTGGCTTATACCCTTTTCAAAATATCCTTTTGACTATTGGAGCTTAAATAAATGTTAAAAATCAATTCACATGTACCTAAAGTTACAGCTATGATATATACATGAGGCAAAACATATTTTATAATTTACAATTGTAACTTTTCCTTTCTTTCCTTGAATCGAAAACAGACGGAAATTGGATTGTTCTCTCAGAAGATTCCCAGAGTTGTTTTGTTTTCTTTTATCACCATGGAGACCTTTAGGATACTTACTATTTATAAAAGGCATCCATGCTTCTTTAAAGTTAATGCTTCCCTTAATTTGATCATGGATTGATTAATATAATTTTCTTGACAACTAGAACTGATATGCCATAAATGTTTGGGTTTTGTTTTTTTTACTTCTCCACCTACAGTCCTGGGATTTTGTGTGGTTTATTCATTAAATTATGATAAAGCAAATCACAATTGAATGACAGGGAAAAGAATATTAGAGATATCGGACATAATCATGTTGACAGCAATTATGTGATTTATGATTAAATTTTAAATTGTTTATTTTTTTGGTCTGAATCCATTCATGTTTACCCTTTCTCATCCTAATTTGGTCTCTAAACTTTGGCATAATGCTTCCCATGCCAAATAAGCCAAACCTTAAATTATTCACAAACCATGGATAATCATGTCTTAGTATAATATGTGAATCAGATGAGAAATTGTCATTTCTCACCAAACAGGTTTCTTTTTTTTTTAAAAAAAAAAAACTGACCTTTTTGGATGTACTCAGTTCATCAGAGCAAACATGGAATGAATTTCTACATTTTAATAATAGCCACTATTTCCCTTACTGTCTCAGTCACCTGTGTGTGTTATTAAACAGACACAAAGAGACATGTTATGGTCCTACTACAGCCCATACAGATATCCTAAACCAACTCTCCATTACAATTATGTTCCTGTTAAATAATATATCTTGCTTTCTCGGGCATAATGGCCCATTAGCAAAAATTATTTAAGAGTAACAGAATTAGTTACCTTCTCTTTCTTTTGCATTCACAAGACAGTGTACTGTTTCTCATGCAGATGACTGTCATAACTGGAAATGGAATCTCTCTTTTGACCAGTGGAGCTGAACAACTATAATTAAATCCCCAGGACTTCCTGCCAGAATGCCATGGAATTTATTTCATACCCTCAAGGTCATTCTAATGAAATTCATTGGCTTTCTCAGATTAGGTGGTTAGAAGAAGTGTTATACACACTGTGGCCAAACATCCATTAATCTGTTGCCTCGTTCCATTCTCCCCTCTTTTTATCTCAGAACTGGTCACCTTTTAACCCTCATTCTCGGCACATCAATTGTGAGAACCCCCAAATCCAGGAGTTTTCAATAGGCTACTTCACTTGGTGAGAACATATTAATAACACCAAGGCTGTGGATTTCAGACTCACCTTGACCACATGGACTTTTCAGAAGTCTGCAAAAGCTCTTCTTTATATAGGAAGGGACAATGTCTCAAGACAAAAGCTTGTGGCCTTTTTTTCCTGTCGAGACTGAATTTTCTATGATGAATGCTGTTCTGAGCTACATAATCACAATGTTCTTTCTGTAATTTCCTCTATTTTCATCCTTCCATTCACAGCACAGCAACAAAAAAAAAGATAACTAACTCTTGCCAGAGGTATGAACTCATCTCTTGCACAGAGACATTGAAATTAAGCAGAAGATTGCATGAAATTAGACCTACCACAATGATGGGAACACACTGGTTGAGATAAACCTGCATTACAACGTAGAAAAATCACCTTCAAGTCTGGCTCAGCATTGGAGACCTTTCAGCAGTACTCTAAAGTACCTTGGCATAGCCAAGGGATACCTCCATCCTATTGCTAACCAAGATTGACCCTACTTAATATCTGAATCATGCCAAGAGATATTCTGCTAGAGAGAAGTTCCCTGAGGATGGGCTTCAGCATCAATCCCAAAGCTCAGAAAACTAAATCTTGGGTCCTGATGACCGACCCAGATTGGATCGTATGCCAAGGTCGGTTTGATGCCTTCATTTGGTGGAAGAATCCTATAATAAATGAATAAAATGTCTAATTCACTCTAATTCAGTTTTCTATGTGTACGCGTGTCTTGGATCTACCTTAACCAGGTCTTGATTTTTTTAAAAAGGTTTTTCCTGATACACCCAAATCAAATATATCTTGCAGGATCCAATCTAAGTTGGTCACTGAGTTTGTTCTATATCAGAGGTGTCAAACTCAATTTCATTGAGGGCCGTATCAGAGTTGTGTTTGACCTTGGAGAACCAGGGTGGGTGTGGCCAGGTCGGCGTGGTCAATTCGACATCACTCGTGTCAGAGGCGCCTGCCAGAGAAAACAGGCTCCCGAGCTCAGTTTCCGGCTGCGACAGCCTCCTGCAATCCTCTGCCAGTGAAAACGGAACTCGAGAGGACTCCATACAGCCCTCCCAAGCTCCATTTTCACTAGCAGAGGCACTGCGAGAAACACTGTTGTAAGGTAATGAGTGACAAAGCCTAAAAATTAGAAAAAGTTGGAAGCAACTTTTACTGTTGAAATAAGGGAGAAAGGACTACATAAAAGAAGAATTAACTGTCTCTCACTGGTAAAATGGGAATTAGAGAGATGAAGGCAACCTTATGTGGACATGGCATAAAGGAAATGTTCTTTCTGAATTATTATGCCACGCTTAGGTGGTAGTGTGGAAAGACTTTGATAAAAGAAAGTGTTCTTCTTTATTTGTAATCCATCAGCCATTAAACCTTTGCCATTATGGGATTATACAGCTATTGGGATCTCTAGAAATTTCACTGTTGGATTAGCAATCTTGTGCCGACATTGATTTCAATCCTTTCCCATACAGCCTCCATTAGCCCGATTTCTTCCCAATTTTCAATTGGCTTTTTTCAGTCAATTGGAGCAGATTTATCTTAGTTGATATACTGATGGCCTCAGAGCAAGTGACAAATAAGAAAAGCAAAAAAAAACAAAAAAAAAAACAACCCCAAATCAAAAAGAATAATACAACTGATGCAAATATTTAACAGGCAGCCGTGAAACCCGTGAAAAGCAATCCATTAAAAATTAAAAGGGCCTGAACAGATGTCTAAAAATAGACAGGGAAGAAATCAGGTAATTTCCCCAGAGAAAGTATTCCAGGGGTGGAGGGTGATTAGAGAATCTGCTTTCTCCCTGGTAGTCATCTATGGCATTGCTGTGAGTGGCAGGACATGAAAAACTGCCTCAAGCGGAAATATATGAACAAAGATTTCCCGTCTGTCTCTTTTAGAAAGCTACCTTTCTTGCTGTGTGTTTTCTATTCTTCCTCCTATCATCCTTCCGTTGTCCTGTTCTCATCCTAATCATTCGTGAAACACCCTATTAAGCTCTACATCTGAGCCAGAGATTTTGCATTTCTCAGAAACGGTTGTCAAGGCAATTGGAAAAATTCTCAACCATCTGATCCTTTAAAAACAACGTGCTGAGTATGACTAGGCTGTGCTGGAAATAGTTTGGGTCCAAACGTTTTGGATTCTCTCCCAAGTAAATTCAGATCATTTAGACTTTTGACTCTTTTGCCAAGAGATGGTTTTATGGCCCTGGTCTTGATGCTGACTTCTTTATATTCGTCCACCATCCTTGGTCTCATTTTCACCAACTCTAATTGGCTGTGGTTTTATGATGATGATGCTTCAGGATTCTTGCTGATAGAATAATATCATGGTGACAGTAAGGCCAAACGAGGCCAAAGACAATGATGGCAAATAAGAAGAAAATCCCCAGCAAGCAGCAGGAAGTAGGAAAACAAAAAACCACCAGCTGCTGTTGAAACATAAATTGCTAATTGAAGCATATCTTCTCTTTAAAAAGGAAAAAAAAAATATCGTTCAGTTTCATCAAGCACAGCAAAGAAAGGCAAGCACTGAATGTATCTAATACAACTATAGTTTAATAACTGCAAATAATAAATCAGCAGATGGTTTGAGCACTATTTTATATTACGGCTCATCATGCAATCAGCCTGATGTTTAGACTGGATTTGGCATTTTTTATCCACTCGTTGAGTCCTTCCCAAGTATCTGGAGTAAGCAGATATTCTTCAATAGTGTTAAAGGTGTCGCCACCAATTTCATTGCCATCATCATTACCATAGGATAGGATAGGATAGGATAGGATAGGATAGGATGGGATGGGATGGGATGGGATGGGATAGAATAGAATAGAATAGAATAGAATAGAATAGAATAGAATAACAGAGTTGGAAGGGACCTTGGAGGTCTTCTAGTCCAACCCCCTGCTTAGGCGGGAAAGCCTACACCACTTCAGACAAATGATTAGCCAACATCTTCTTTAAAACTTCCAGTGTTGCAGCATTCACAACTTCTGGAGGCAAGCTGTTCCACTGATTGTTCTAACTGCCAGGAAATTTCTCCTCAGTTCTAAGTTGCTTCTCTCCTTGATTAGTTTCCACTCATTGCTTCTTGTCCTACCCTCAGGTGCTTTGGAGAATATTTTGACTCCCTCTTCTTTGTGGCAACCCCTGAGATACTGGAAGACTGCTCTCATGTCTCCCTTAGTCCTTCTTTTCATTAAGCTAGACATACCCAGTTCCTGCAACTGTTTTTCATATGTTTTAGACTCCAGTCCTGTAATCATCTTTGTTGCTCTTCTCTGCACTCTTTCTAGAGTCTCCAAATCTTTTCTACATTATGGCGACCAAAACTGAATGCAGTATTCCAAGGGTGGCCTTACCAAGGCATTATACTTTCAAATCACCTATTTTCACATTCTTAATGTCTTTTTTTTCTAGGATCATGCATTCTTTCAGAACCTACTCTTGTCCGACTTTCCATCCATGTGCATGCACAGCTACTTTGCTTTTTGTTTTAAATACAACAAACTAGTTCCTCATTACTTATGGTCTACATTTCTTTGTTCATCAAATGTTGCTGCCTTAAAATGAAACGAAGTGAATCTGCATGGAGGGAAGGCATGCTGATTAATTCTGCCTATCAAGCCAGGAAATACATCAACTGTAATTCACTCATCAGTCACGTGAAGCTGGGTATTGTTTACTGAGATTTCATTTCCTATGTGAAATGACTGACCACATAAGAAATCATAAAGCAGTATGAAGTCTTTATTAGCCAGGTTTTTCTCCTGCAGGGAGGCTTCTGATATGGATCCAAAGAACACATCAATTATGAATTAAGAATGCTGATAGAAACAATACAATACAATACAATACAATAGCAGAGTTGGAAGGGACCTTGGAGGTCTTCTAGTCCAACCCCCTGCCTAGGCAGGAAGCCCTATACCGTTTCAGACAAATGGCTATCCAAACAGATAAGGTTTTTGTGGGTGCCAAAGCCTGGTACTACAGGCAGTCTTCGACTTATGACCAAAATTTCTGTTGCTAAGCGAGCCATCTGTTAAGTGCGTTTTGTCCCAATTTGCAACCTTCTTGCCACAATTGTTGCATTACAGTTGTTAAGTTAGTAACATGGTTGTTAAGTGAATCAGGCTTCCCCATTGGCTTTGCGTGTCAGAAGGTCACAAAAGATGATCACGTGATTCTGGGAAACTGCAACCATCATAAATATGAACCAGTTGCTAAGGGTTCCACCACAAAACCGCGGTAGACAAAAGCGCGCTCGACGAAAGCGCGTACGTGACATCATCACAGCGTGACGAAAACATCGCGCTGTGATCGATAAATGTAAAATTAAAGCGAAAACCTTACCCTAACCCCCCCCAAACCTAACCCTAACCCTAACCCTTAACCTAACGCTAAACGTAACCCTAACGCTCTAAACCTAACCCTAACCCTAACCCTAACCCTAACCCTAACCCTTAACCTAACGCTAAACGTAACCCTAACGCTCTAAACCTAACCCTAACCCTAACCCTAACCCTAACCCTTACCTTTATGTGAATCGGCTTGCTTTAATTTTATTTTTATTTCAATTTTTAATTTTTTTCATCGCGCTGTGATGACGTCACTTACGCGCTTTCGTCGAGCGCGCTTTTGTGGACCGCGGTTTTGACGGGTCACGGTTGCTAAGTATCCGAATTTTGACCACATGGCCATGGGGATACTCCAACAGTCGTAAGTGTAAAAACGGTCATAAGTCACTTTTTTCAGTGCCACTGTAACTTTGAATGATCCCTAAGCAAATGGTTGTAAGTTGAGGACTACCTGTATAGATAGTATTAACTTCTGGCTAAAATTGTTTTTTTTTCCCTGTGGGACTGACCCCACTGAGGTGTGGTCCAGTAATTATAATATATGCAGTCTTTTATGACAGCAATTGGGATCAGAATTGCCATCACAAGTGAGACAGTCATAAAGCACGCCACATAGCAACAGCAGTTCAAGCCGTCCCAATTGCCATCATTAAGCAAAGTGATCACATGACTACAACTTCCTGCAGACTTCCCCCACTGACTTTGTTTGAGGAAAGCTAGCAGGGAACATTGGAATTTGAAATCACATGACCATAGATCACTGCAAAATCGTAAATCACAAGCCAAGCACCAAGGATCACTTGTAACTACCTGTCAGGGTTCCAAATAGCATCTAAAATTAAATCAGAGCCCAAGGCAAAGTATTGCTCAAAGTCCCAATTTATTAAGAGAGCCATGTTGGCACATCTGGGAAAACCTGAATCTGAAAGCTTCCCAGTTTTCCCCACCCAGTTGAAAGTTCAAGATCTTGCACACACACACACACACACACACACACACGTACACAGACAAGTCCATCACATGGTCCAATCTTCCACTGCCATGCTGGCAGTTCCACCCATCCAGTTCCAGTCAAGTGCAGAGGTGCAGAGACAAAGGATGACCTTGGTTTTCTAGAAAGAATTTTGTTATGGCTACATATCATCTAACTCCATACAATCCCCCTCCCATTTTCCCACAATAGAAAAGGCATAGTAGAATAACAGAAAGTGTGCCAGGCCAAAGATCCAAAGGGAATATGGCTGCAGGCCTGACACTACCACTTGTTCAGCACCATTGCAAGTGATTGAATGGTCTTGGAATAAATAGTCATTAAGTGAAGACTACTTTATTGAATCAGGAACAAGATGATTCCTACCAAAGTTCCCCAAGAGCTATAGACACCTGTTGTTAAAGTTGGGTCATCGCTGTGTTTTAGTACTTCATAAGACCAAGAAAATGTTATGGAAAGGTTCTCAAATGAATCTGAAAATGATGTTCAATGGTAGAGTCTCCAGGCCAGAAGATATCTAACAACCTACAGAGGAAGAGCAAGGACCTGTACTGGGTAGTCAAGGCATTAATAAAGTTCTTGGGGGAAATCTGGCAGGAATTCCAGCTGCTGATGCAATCATTGGTGAAATGTCCAAGGAATAAGCCAAGGTAAATTGGATATTATCAAGTCAGGGAATGACCAGGTTGAAAATCAACTTTTCTTGGCAACAATAAGCTACACTGGATAGACAACGGCTATTTCCAGTCTGAGGAATTCACTATTTATTGCTTGGGATGCCAGGAAAACAAATGGAGTGGCATTTATCACAAGCCAGAAACTCATCCAAGCAGTAGAAAGTTTCTCAACAGTTAATGATCACATTATGACCACCCAAAGCTGGGCCAAGTCTCTCCAAATCAGTTGTCCAAGTCTATGCCCCAATGACTGATGCAACAGAGCTTGAAATAGAAGGTTTCTATGCCAGCATCAAAAAACTCTTCTCTACTACTGAGACTCTAACCTTTTCTTACTACAGATACTAACATCAACTACTATATACAATGGCATTTATTGGGCCAATATGCTGTTGGACGTTTTGGTCCCTTTCTGTGTCTTATAAATTTCCTCCATCTTGACTTTTCTTCCTGGTGACTCAAATATCATGCCTTCTGGACTCTATAATGCACATTCACTTTCATGCGGAGTATAAAATCATATTTTTCTATTTATTAGATCATCTCTGCATCTCCTAGTCCTGCTCACTGGGTACCAAATGGGACGCTTGTCCTGATTATTAATAGATAAACATTGCAGCTACTATACATAGAATTACAATTAATATTTTCATTCAATCTAAAGCTAAACCAGCTTGAAAGAAATAAAAAGGAAAGACATTAATAAGCTTACTGAAAAGCTTTTTTACATAGCAAGAAACTAAAACTGGCAATATAAGATTGCACATCTCATGTAAGAGAATAATTGAACATAGGAACATAGGGAAGGAAAGACAGGAAAAAGAAAAGAGATTTAAGAACTGATCAGTGCAGCCCCAAAATCAGATCAAAATAACTACTATTCCATATTGTAGGAAGTTATCACCCAGCCACTATCCCAGAAAAATGAAATATCCTAGGAAATATTGAAAAGGCAGAATATTTCTCTGGATGTGAAAAGAAAGAAACATGTTTTAAAAGACAGAATAGCTGCCTGTAGCTTCCTGCCCATCCCCACTTGGTCAATGGGCCATTAAGAAGGCCAAGCTAGTCCACTTTACATATTAAAGACTTCTCCACTTCAGTTGCAGGGGGCATGTGATTAAAGCATAATAATGGCCCTTTACCCAACTCCCCACATGGCATCTGAGAACTCAACCATACCTGGATTCAAAACACAGCCTAGAGAGTTGCCCCTGCATGGCCCCATGTGAGTATGACAACCAATCAGAATACATTCTTTACACAGGAACAGGAAACAGAGAGGTGGGACTGAACAGGTTATAAAAAGCCTAGCAAGCCCCTCCCTCGGCCCTTATCTTCTTCTCCACCAACACTGAAGCATGTTTTTCTGTTCAGGACTCAAGCCATGCGATCCTGTCCACCAATAAATCATCTTTCCAAGCAGCCTCCATGTCTCCAGTGTCTTTTCCCCCACTTGGAGCCGAACCCAGAAGGACATTTCTTTCATCAATATATTTAAGCATTTTAATTAATCCATGATCAGCATCATCTCTGCTTTCTTCTTCCCCTTTCTTCTATCTCATGCTCTTTTGTATTCTGAGAAAATAACAGCAGAAAGATAATGAACTCCAGTTAAAGCCATAAAAATCAAGCAACAAGAAGTGAAAAAGGAGCCATGTTTTGACCGAGAGGAGCTTCTGGATGGTCTCGGGCAGGTGAAAGAACCTCCTCAGATCCAGTCTGTACTTTGATGAAGATCAAAGCTATAATCAGTAACAAACCATATACTGTAGCTATCTAGTTCCCAAGAAAACCATGTCAATATGATCATTAAATCACCAGAAATAATAGCAATAGCAATAGCAGTTAGACTTATATACCGCTTCAGCCCTCTCTAAGGGGTTTACAGAGTCAGCATATTGCCCCCAACAATCTGGGTCCTCATTTTACCCACCTCGGAAGGATGGAAGGCTGAGTCAACCCTGAGCCGGTGAGATTTGAACAGCCGAACTGCAGAACTGCAGTCAGCTGAAGTAGCCTGCAGTGCTGCATTTAACCACTGCGCCACCTCGGCTCTATAATAAGGGTTGAGAATGGCGAGGGAGGAAGCAGAAGTCACTCTGCAAAGAAATTATGTTATCATCATTAAAGTTCTCCTCCTCCTCCTCCTCCTCCTCCTCCTCCTCCTCCTCCTCCTCCTCCTCCTCCTGAATAAGAAATCGATCAGGGAACAAAGCTCCAACAGGTAATATTAATTTTAGGGGATTATAGTACTAATGTTCAGTCTACGGGCAGTCAAAGATTATTCATTTTTTAAGAGAAAGGTATCAATTACTCCTGCCACTGCATTTTCTGCCAGTTTATTACATCAAAGTCTCCACTCACATGGCTATCAGTGAGTCCACAGTGAAAAGAGTTCTGCATAACAAGAAATAGTGTGAGCCAATACAACTCTTGATTTCTTCCCACAAATGAACCAAAATATAAATATTGTATTTCCTCCACACAAAAATGGAATGAAAAACGCTGACCTTTTGGGGGGGGGGGGGAATCAGTGGTGGCTTTCAAAATTTTTCAGAACCTCTTCTGTAGGTATGGCCTGCTTTGTGGGAGTGGCCTGCCGGCCATGTGACCAAGTGAGAGTGCCTTGGCAGTCATGTGACTGGGTGGGCGTGGCCAACTTGTAAAATGTGGTAAAACTCACTTAACAACGCTTTTGCTTAGCAACTAAAATGTTGGCTCAGAAACTCTGGCATTTGAAGCACACAAGTCTTAAAGCTGTCAAGTTACAAGACCCTCACACCCCTAACCCTTTAGAAAAAAAAACCCCAGGGGTGTTCAAACTTGACAGCTTTAAGACTTGTGGACTTCAACTCCCAGAATTCCTCCTCCAGTCATGTTGGCTCAGGAACTCTGGCATTGAAGTGTGGAAGTCTTAAACCTGTCAAGTTACAAGACCCTTGCACCCCTAACCCTTTAGGAAAAAAAACCCCCAGAGGTGTTCAAACTTGACAGCTTTAAGACTTTAAGGTTTAGATAGGACTCTTAGAGGCGGTTCACCAACAAAAGGGCGAACGACAAAACCGCGCCCGACTAAACCGCATCGCTGATGCCATCAACAGGGCGACAACAGCGCGGAGACAGAACCATGCTGTAAACCCTAAACCTAAACTTAACCCCTAAACCTAACCCCCCTAAACCTAATCCTAAACCTAATCCTAAACCTAACTCTTAACCTAACCCTAAACCTAACCCTAAACCTAACTCTTAACCTAACCCTAAACCTAAACCTAAACCTAAACCTAATCCTAACCCTTAACCTAACCCTAAACCTAACCCTAAACCTAACCCTTACCTTAAATTGAATCGGCTTTCTTTCAACGCGCTATTTAAAGCGCCCTTCTTTCTCTGCGCTGGCTGTTGTCGCCGCGTTGATGACGTCAGCAACGCGGTTTAGTCGGGCGCGGTTTTGTCGTTTGCCCTTTTGACGGGTCACGCTTAGAGGCAGGCAGGGCGATTGGTGAGCCAGCCAATCAGAGAGCGGCGGGCGGGGCAGGCGTGGTGCGGATTGGCGGGGAGAGGGGGCTGGAACCGGTTCTAAACAGCACGGTAGATTTGTGGAACCTCTTCTATAGAAGAGGTTAGAACTGGCAGGAACCCACCCCTGGGTGGAATCCAACATATTCTAAGGGAAGGACTCTTCTGCTATATGAATGATGATATGTAACCATTAGTGACTTCTTTTATAATACTGCATTGTACTAAACATGCTTGGAATGTTGATTGTCTCTCTGACCAGCCTGCATTACAAGACCGATCATTTTGGTTTGTTCAGGAGTAGGTACGAGAGCGCATTTTAGCTGTCAGGCGGTAGTTCTCAGGCCTGAGTATGCCATAATGAAAACACTCCACACTTCTCATATTCAAGCGCCATCATGAAGTCGGGTGGAATATAGAAGGGGAGAGGGAGGAATTCAGGTTTCACTATCATTGTATACAAATGCACTTATTCTGTTCACACAGGCAGTGAGCAATCAACCACTTCATTGGGCTTCGTTCTTGTTTGGAATAAATATTCTAGCTAGCATGACTGCAGCCAGACCCATAATTTCTTCTTCTCCCTTTGCCAGCATAGGACACCAATTGTTTTTGTTTACTTATTTACTTACTGTGCATGAATGAATTATCTCGGTTCCACCACAAAACCGCGTTCGACTAAACCGCGCTCGACTAAACCGCGTAGCTGACGTCATCAACAGGGCGACAACAGCGCAGAGACAGAAGCACGCTGTAAACGCTAAACCTAAAATGAACCCCTAAACCTAAACCTAACCCCCCTAAACCTGATCCTAAAGCTAACCCTAAAGCTAACCCTAAACCTAACCCTTACCTTAAGTTGAATCGGCTTGCTTTCAAAGCGCTATTTAAAGCGCCCTTCTTTCTCCGCGCTCGCTGTTGTCGCCCTGTTGATGATGTCAGTGACGCGGTTTAATCGGGCGCGGCTTAGTCGAGCGTGGTTTTGTCGTGCCACGATTATCTCAACCTCCATCCACTTCCAGGCGACTGCAAATTTACCCCTACCCACATTTTGGAGCAGATGATGTGCTGTTTTCGATCCTAAATACTTTGAAGCTTTTCTAATGAGTTAAGCTGCTGTGTTTCATTCCAGTCTAGTGACGTAATATATCTCCAAATGGCCCCAGTACTAAGCACACATACGTATTCCAGCAGCTGGTTGTTGCCCTACACAGCCAGTTCCTGCTGGGCTGCTGGATTCTCAATCAATCGGCAGTTTTGTTATGTTTTATTTGTTGTCTTTTCTTTCTTCCAATTAACTTGGTAATGGTCTGCAATGACTATTTGGAGCGGCTGCCACAAAGAGGAGGTTAACTTATTCTCCAAGGTAGCAGAAGGCAAGACAAGAAACAATGGATGGAAACTAAAAAGAGAGGAGCAATCTGGAATTAAGGAGAAACTTCCTAACAGTGAGGACAATCAGCTAGTGGAACAGCTTGCCTTCAGAAGTTGTGGGTGCTTCATCACTGGAGGTTTTTAAGAAGAGACTGGACAGTCACTGATCTGAAATAGTATAGGTTCTCCTCAGTGGTGGGTTTCAAACATTGTTCAAACCTACTCTGTGGGTGTGGCCTCCTTTGTGGGAGTGGCTTGCCGCCCATGTGACCGGATATGAAGATGCCGACGACACTTGTCAGAACCACCTTAAATTACCTCACACACAGCACTGGCATGCATAAGAATAGGATGTAGACTTGTTTTTTAAAAGGCATCTTTGGTTTGCGTTAAAACAACTTCAACACACGCAATGTTCTGATTGCACCACAAACGCAGTAGTCATCCTTACCTTTCACAGAGGCACTGAGTTTTATAAATATGAGCATGATAGTGTAGAATAATCATATCCAAGGACCAGTGGTGGGTTTCAAAAAATATTGGAGCCTCTTCTGTAGGTGTGGCCTGCTTTCCGGGTCCACTGGTGGAATCTCTTCTAACCGGTTCGGTAGATTTGATGAACCGGTTCTACCGAATAGGTGCGAACTGGTAGGAACCCACCTCTGGTTCTCCTGCTTGAGCAGGGGGCTGGACTAGAAGACTTCCTAGGTCCCTTCCAACTCATTCCTTCTATTCTATTCTAATAATTATAATAACGACACTGGGCAGCTATTTGTCTCAAAAGCAGGGGGTTAGATGAGACCACCTCCAAGGTCCCCTCCAGTTCTATTCTGATTGATTGACTATGGCATCCAATAAAACAGTCTGGCCACCACATTTTCCTCACTCCTTCTGCCAGCACAGCTCAGTTCCACCCTTCCCATTGTTGCTTCAGCAGAAAATCGACTACACCAAATAATAAATGCAAGTACTACTAGCTTAAGACATAAAGCTAGATGTTGTATGTCATGCCGTTAAGGAGCGATAACATTTTAAGCTGCCCAGAATTACCT